>NC_091133.1:122335721-122518221 GCF_040183065.1 Periplaneta americana
CTGGATTTTAGGGCAGTGGTATTCAACCTTTTTTTCTTTTTGTATTCCCCAGATACTATTTCTCCCCAACTTTGTACCTTCAAATTTTTCGGTGCCAGTTGCTTCACAAGTGAGATACCCTTTCTCCACTTGCGTGAAAACAATATACAAATATTTATCGTAACTCGGGACCATATAGGATCAAGTCCATTTTGCACATTCCACGGAATAGAGGAGAAAGGCATATTAAAATTTTACGCGCGGAAAATGAAAGAACATAGTTATAAGAAATTAAAAACAGAACGAAAAAAAAACCTACATTGCATATAAAGAAATGTATAAAAGCTTCCAAAGATAATAGAGCGGTATGTTGACGTTTTCATGTTCGAGGAAAGGATTGAAAAAGCGAATCGTAGTTGAGCTTTTTTAATTTCCGAGAACATGAAAACAAACATACCGCTCGTGTATCGTACATTATTTTGTGCGAAGATCGTTTATTACATACCTGAAAGACGAATTTCTAATTAGTTGCAATGAAATCTCCATCTTGGTTTCTGTTTAATGACGGCAACTTCGGAAAGCCAAAATATCTTTCTTCTACATTGTTGCTATAAAATGTTTTCTGTGTTTACTATACTCCAGCAGGCCGTGATATTCGTCTGTCTTTTTTTCCCCCAATCTATAAATGCGAACTTAAAACAAACGGTAAGGTTATATAATGATTTATTTTTCATTTTAATATTTTAACAATATTATTTATATAACATATTGCAGTAATAACATCCGCATCTGGAATCTTGTTGATTTTTTCACAGCTTCCTTAATGTTACTTGTATCAGGAATGCAATAAGTTTCGCGGAGTAGTAGACTTTACTTAATTTTTGCAAATATTTAAAAACAATAATTAACATTGCAATTTAGGTGAAATTGCAGTGGTAAGCTTCCAATTTATAATTATTACTATGTTAAACGTCTCTAAAAATAATATGTTAAAAGCCTAAAGCAGTAAAATGAATGTCGCGCTTAAGCGGTAAGAAGAGGGAAATTGTTATGTGTGTTACGTTGGGAATACTGAATGTGGTATTTCACACTTACCGCGTATTGGTTATGTGCGGAAAACAAGCAAATACGCACGATCTCGCACAAAAGTATGTTGAATATGACCAAATGTATGCTCTATCAGGACAAAATTGTCAAATATGCACAAATATGCTTTTAACAAAGTATACCTTAATTTAATTAGTTGTTTCATTAAATGGATTTATGTATACTTTAGTAACTCAACTAATCGTTCATGAACAATTCATTTAATATGATCCCAAACACAAAAATCAATTGGAGTCATATCTGGAGAACGTGCCGGCCGAGCAACTGGACCTGCTCTTCCTATCCAACGATTCGGAAAATGTAAATTTAAATAATTTCGAAAATTTAAGCCGAAATGTTCGGGTGCACCGTCGTGTTGAAAGATCATGTTTCTCCAAATATTAATCAGGAAATCTTCAAGTAACTCCGGAATATGCCGCTGAGGGTGTTGCTCCCCATAGATTCGCTTTGCCAAATTAGCATTGTCATAAGCTGCTCCAAATGCCTTATGCATGTCTGAAAGTTCAATATCTGTATACCGATGCATTTAAATACTATAAAATTAAATAAACAGATCTCACAAACGATATTTTGTGACATACAACAACAAACTAACTTCAATTATTATTTCCATGGTAACAAGAACATCTGAAACATAAATGCAGCAGTAATGAATGTGATGAGCTCTGCCTTTTATACGAAGCATTACTGGACACTACTTTATTAAGAAAAAATGTTTATTTTCATGTCCTCTATTACATCCGAAAATTAGTAATAGTTATTCTGTTACACACTGTATAACAGTGTATTTTAATAGATTTAAAAAAAGTGTTTTTAAATTGTTATAGTAAAATTTAAGGGGTTAGATACAGCTTATAGCAATACAATTTTAGAAATATATATATTTTTTCCTCCATTACTGTATCTTGGACAATAATGAAAATTAGTATGTATAAAACACAGTCCTTCTGCTAATGGAAAAAAATATTTTTACGATTAAAAAAAAATTTTTTACCTTTTTTTTTTTTTTTTTTTTCAAAATTCAGTTCGCTGTGCAGTGATGCAGCGTTTCCCACATAACTCAATAAACTATCCAACATTCTGTGATGAAATTTTTTTTGTATATTTATGTATGTCATATCTACAATATGATGCAAGATCACTTCTCTACTTTTGATAGATTGTCTGATAAAAATAAATTCATTTTAAAAATGGTCAAATATCAGTATTTTCTTCTAAAACAAAATAAAAAAAACATTATTTATTAAGGAATGTAGTTGAAAGAGCATGATATTGTAAACATGAGTTTCAGCAATAAAATAAAAGAGAGAGAACATGAAAAAGTTAACAAGTTTATGAGTTAAGAGGAAAGCGCTTCATCACTGCACAGTGAACTGCCGCCATTTTGATTTTTGAAAAAAAAAATCAGTATTTTTTTTAAGCCGTAAAAATATTTTTTTTTCATATAGTACAAAAACAGTGTTTTACAAATACTAATTTTCATTATTGTACAAGATACAATAATGGAGGAAAAAAATGTTGAATATTTCCAAAAAATTACTGCTGTAAGCTGTGCATAACCCCTTAAGACAAATAAATGGCACTTTAAATAAATGAAAAATCTGTACCAATCAAAGGCCTAATAATATGATCTTAAATATGTATAAGAATTGAGGAGTTCGGAAGTAAAACATGGTAAGTGACATTTTACTGTTTTGAAGTTATAAGTAGACAAACATTTATATATGCATCAGTTTGGAAACTAAAATCTGTATGCCTCTGCCATCTGTTGAGATGTTGGAAAACTAACTACAGCATTACACGCAGAATGTAAGATACCATATTATACGTAGGCTACATACCTCATTTTTATCAAAAATATTAGTTTCAATTTTTTACGCCCGAGCCCCTCAATTTATCGAATTAAAAAAAGACGATGGCGTGGTTCAGTGGTAGATTACTGGACTGCTAACCGGGCGGTCGCCGGTTGAACCCGGGATGCGGTCAATTTTTCATAATCGCATTTTATTCTTAATCGTTTCACAAAATTATCAATAAAACAGTTGTTGAAGCTTTACTTAATTTGCATTTGTTTCTTTACCAAAAACAGTATTTTTGAAGTAGGCTTGCTATTATTTGAACCGCTTCGTTGATCGGTTGCGATTGCTGTGTTGTGACATCTGATGGAAAACAATTGACAATCGGCGCAAACAGTTGAAATTCAATGTTATAATACTTTTAGCACTAGTGCTAAAAGTTATCTTCGCACATTAGCCTATAACAATCAACTTTTAACACTCTTGCTAAGCGTTAAAAGATACGCTCTTAGGAACGGCTGTCTGTAAACTCCGCAATTCCATTCGTTATCTACAGGGTGTTTCCGAGGTGGTGTTACAGATGGCGAAGGGCACATGTATCAATTTGAGATAAGGAACCATGGTCCGGAAATGACTGAGTCGAAAGTTACAAGCAAAAATAGTTATGTCGAAATGAAATAATTTTATTCCTCTGTACACCTTATTTATGTGTATTTATCTGTACATCTTACACATACTGTATTCATCTGACGTTGTTTACGTTGTCTACTTATAGTATTCCATTCAGTGCGCTGTCTGAGGGGTGAGGACAGGAAACTACACTAAAGCAATGCAGATAGCGTAATGTGTAACGGACATGGTCGGTCCTGATATGCACGTCTCTGTATGTGTACAAGTTGCAGTGTCCAGTCGATCAGTCCTAGTGAAATGGAGGAGTACTCGAGAGCGGAATAAGCAGACCTGATTTTCGAATACGGATGAGCCAATGGGAACAGTAGACAAGCTCACAGATTGTATCGGGACAAGTACCCACATAGGAGACATCCGTCCCATATCATTTTTCCACGACTGTTCCAAAAGTTAAGGAAAGGAGGGCACGTGGTGCCAAATTACAATTCCATTTCCACACAACTATTTTTGCTTATAACTTTGGACTCAGTCATTTCCGGACCATGGTTCCTTATCTCAAATTGATACATGTGCCCTTCACCATCATCCCTGAATGTTTGTAACACCACCTCAGAAACACCCTGTATAACAAAACAGTGTATTTATTTTAGTAGGTTATTTTACGACGCTTAATCAACATCTTAGGCTATTTAGCGTCTGAATGAGATGAAGGTGATAATGCCGGTGAAATGAGTCCGGGGTCCAACACCGAAAGTTACCCAGCATTTGCTCATATTGGGTTGAGGGAAAACGTCGGAAAAAACCTCAACCAGGTAGGCTAACTCGCCCCGACCGGGAATCGAACCCGGACCACCTGGTCTCGCGGCTAGACGCGCTAGCGTCGATGAGATTGGTGATAGCGATATGGTATTTGGTGAGATGAGGCCGAGGATTCGCCATAGATTACCTAGCATTTACCTTACGGTTGGAGAAGACCTCGAAAAAAACCAATCAGGTAATCAGTCCAAGCGGGGATCGAACCTTCGCCCGAGCGCAACTTCAGACCGGCAGGCAAGTGCCTTAACCGATTGAGGCACTCCGATGGTTTTAAACGGAGTATTTTTTAATTAGGCCTGCAATTATTTGAGCCGCTTCGTTGATCGGTTGCGATTGCTGTGTTGTGACATCTGGTGGGAAACAATTGACAATCGGCGCAAACAGTTGAAATTCAGTGTTATAATACTTTTAGCACTAGTGCTAAAAGTTCTCTTCGCACATTATCCTACAACAATCAATTTTTAACACTCTTGTCAAGCGTTAAAAGATATAGCCTACTTTTAGGAACGACTGTCTGAAAAAACTCCGCATTTCGATTCGTTATCTATAACAAAACAGTGCATGCAAAGTAACGTTGTAAACTGCACTCTCTGGCATAACTAAATGCAACGATAAGCTAAATAAAAACGGCTTCGATACAGAGGAATTATTTTCCTAAACAGACTCAGTCATTTCAAGTGACACTTATGTTCATGTGAGAAGAACTATAGGTCTGCAAATCATTTCCGATTCTTTGGTTCAAGAACATTCAGAGAAGCTACATACATCTGTTTCGCAGAAAAACCGTTAAAGCTTGTCATAAAATAACACATTCAAATCTTAGATTTGATCTCAACGACTTTTTGATTTAGAGATTGTAAATCTTACACTTTTTCGACATTACCCTCGCGGACGACCGTAAAATATCACGAAATACTCTTTTACTAAAAACTTAACGGAGTATAAAGTTAATTATTTTTAGAATCTAACTATTAAGTGTTAAAGACAGTTTGTAATTTAAAACGCAACCCTAATTTATTACCCTTAAACATAAAACATTCAAACCTCCGCCTGAAATTTTTTATCTTGCAAGAAGAAAGAGAAATTCTGTCCTTGCACTGCTGTCATATTCTGGTAGAATTTCCAGCGATAATATCGATATTATTCTGTTTGAACCAACATAATAAATAACTATTTTTTTTCTTAATTTCATATGTTGAAATGCACGTCCCGTACTATCAGTTGCGTATACTTACTTACAAATGCTTTTAAGGAATCCGGAGGTTCATTGCCGCACTCACATAAGCCCGCCATCGTCCCTATCCTGAGCAAGATTAATCCAGTCTATATCATCATATCTCACCTCCCTCAAATCCATTTTAATATTATCCTCCCACCTAAGTCTCAGCTTCCTCAAAGGTCTTTTTCCCTCCGGCCTATTATTATTATTATTAGTATTATTATTATTATTATTATTATTATTATTATTATTATTATTATTATTATTATTATTATTGGCATATGACTCGGTTAAGAGAGAAGTTTTATATGATATTCCTTTTGAATTTGGTATTCCTAAGAAACTTTTTCGATTAATTAAAATGTGTCTCAGGGCAATTACATTAATATTCTCATTATAGAAATATATTTTATACAGGGACATCATTTTATTTTAACTAACATTTTTAATATTAACCTGTCTATACCTTTAGAGAACCGGAAACACCGCTTGCTCCCCCCTCCAAGACTGGAGTTCGATGATACTGGCGTAAAACACAAATCACTCTACTAGGTATAGGAAGAAAGAAAAGTAGTTCATCCATTTACGTAAACTAGGAAATATCGCGATTTTGAGTTTGATAATTTTCATTAGGTTTTTCTTTAATGAAAGTACAGTACTGTATTAAGAATAAGTGTTTTTACTCACGAAGTGAGTTATCCATGCGAACGTATTCATTATGCAGTGTATATTATACTGTCTACAGCACATTAGCGTACAATATATAGAAAGAAGTTAAATTGAAAAATAATCATAATATGAATATTTAAACACAATTTTGAAAATGGTGGCCGTTAATTTCGATACAGGCTTCAGTTCTTTTGTGCATATTATCGCACTATAGACTATTGCATCTAATTCCAATTGCCAGTTTCGTCCTTCGTACTAGTAACTCATGTTGAAATAATTCTATACCTACTCTACGTACTGTTAATTCAATCTTCACTTCTGCCCGACCCGAAAATATAAAATTACTCAGACATGCTATCTACTGTCCGTCCAAGTGGTTATGCCGCAGGATTGTAGAAAGGGGGGAAATCACGTGACAGTTAATTACTTAACGAGGCCCTTTTATTTAAGTTAAATTAAACAGCTGTATAATATTACGTAAACGCCCAATTCCTAAGAGAAGAGCCAAGACAGCCCAGCTTTTACAGAGGGGCGAGCAGAAGCAAGTGGGGAAAATCGGGATGCGACGTAGGCAAACGGACAGTACCTGTGCGAAAATATGATTCAATATTGAAAGCTCTTTCGTCACTGGAAAACGCGAACATATTTCTGGAACGTACTATACTCAGTAACTCAGTACTGCTTACTATCTGCGGTCTTGGTTCTGTGTGGAGTTGGAACTTCATTAGTAGAAGGGGTGGGAGTGAAGTACATTCAAAAACTCAGGTACAATAAAAATTGAAGTAAAAATAAAATGATGTCCCTGTATATACAGTGTATATATATATATATATATATATATATATATTGTTTTTTCTCCCTGTAACATATTTCTAGTAAGCTTACATTAAATTAATTTTCATCAGTTTACTAGCTATCTCAAATATTAAATTAATTATAATTGATTGAATTAAATTAGCTCATAAATTAAGTCACTACTTTACCTTATAGGTTTATCTAAATTTAAATAAATATGTAGTCTACTAGTTGTTAAAACTGAACTGAAAAATATTGCTGGAGAACCTTTTAAGTGTAGTGTAAATATTCGTAATTTAAATAATGTATTGTACTGATTAAGGCTGGTTAAGTGGAAGAGAAGGCCTTATGGCCTTAACTCTGCAAGCGAAAATAAAACATTATTATTATTGTTATTATTATTATTATTATTATTATTATTATTATTATTATTATTATTATTATTATAGGCCAGTTTCTGCATACATCACGGATTAGCTACATTTTCCACTAATCAGACTTCAGATGCATACAAACAACATAGTAGTAATACACAAAATTTAAAATACCAATAATGTAAATTGTAAAAAATGTTTAATAATGATCCCCCCCTCGACAAAATTCTGCGTACGTCACTGGGCTCTAACACCTCAAAATAGGTCAGAATGGGCAAAATAGGTAGGTTTATTTTAGGCACCACAAAATCTCTTCCAAAAATTTATATTTTATGTAAAACGTTAAGATATTTAACTAGCTTATAACTATAGAAAAAAATAAGTAGTTAGCCTAAAATCCGAGGTCTAGTGACGAATATGTAATGTGTCGAATTCTTCGTGTGGCCTGTAAGCTGTGACGAATTCTCTTTCTGACTGTAAGATGCAACTGAGTTTTTAAACAAATAAAATATTGTATATTATGGTCCGAAAATGCGGTATACGTAACTGAAGTGGAGCTTCACGTCTCAATAAGACACGATGATGATAAACTTCATAACATTGGAGGAACAGAGCGCGAGAGTAACTTTAGAAATCTGATGCGTCTAATTTACAAAATGCTGAACTCTGTCCCGTCGATAAGAGCGTGGCCTACTGTGATTGCGAGAATAATAATGATAACGTTAAACTGTATGCTTAAACCTTAAGGAGTTGCGAAAATAAAGGCGTCAAAGAGAAGGTTGGATTATGGCGTACTGAAAGAATAGAACAACGAATCTACTTTTCTTTTCAACTACTGATCGCGAATTTTCGTTCTGAGAATTCAAAACTCATTGCCTTTGAAGGTCTGCAGATTTCTTGATCCTATGAACAAAGGACAGGCAATCGACGGATGGATCTAGTTCTAGTAGAAGAAGCGAGTATATCTTATTAGTCAACTAATTAATTGATTAATTAATTCACTTGACCTGTTCATCTCTCGATCATTTATTCATTCCCTATTCGTTCGTTTCATCTCTCACGTATTTCATTAATTTACATATTCATTCACTTCTTCATTTATGCATTAATTAATTAGTTCATTCATTCATTCATTCATTCATTCATTCATTCATTCATTCATTCATTCATTCATTCATTCATTCATTCATTCATTCATTCAATCATTCAACTTTTATTGCCTTTTGTTTGATCACTCAATAACTGATTAATTAAACCAGTCAGTCGTTTCATGGATTAGTTATTTACATATATGTATATATTATTCATTCATTCACTAATTAATTCATCCAGCCGTTCGTTTGATAGCTTATTAATTCATTCCGTTGTTCATTTGATCTACTCTTCGCTCACTCGTTCATTTACTTTTCGGCTCAATAGTTCATCTAATTAATAACAAATTAATTAATTAATCCATGTATTCAATCAGTCTTTCGTTTGATTATTCATTCATTCGTTCATTCATTCATTCCTTTTCGTTCAATCACTCGAGTAGCTCATTCACTTCCATTCATTTACTCATTCTTATTTTCAGTATCTCGCTCGCACTTTGAATTGTTTAATAAATTGTATTTTCATTCCTTCATGCATTCTGTCCTCCTGTCGGTAGTAGTAGTAGTAGTAGTAGCAGTAGCAGTAGTAGTAGTAGTAGTAGCAGTAGTAGTAGTAGTAGTAGCAGTAGCAGTAGTAGTAGTAGTAGTAGTAGTAGCAGTAGCAGCAGCAGCAGCAGCAGCAGTAGCAGCAGTAGCAGTAGCAGTAGTAGTAGTAGCAGTAGCAGCAGCAGCACTAGCAGTAGCAGCAGTAGCAGTAGCAGTAGCAGCAGCAGTAGCAGTAGTAGTAGTAGTAGTAGTAGCAGTAGTAGTAGTAGTAGCAGTAGCAGCAGCAGCAGTAGCAGTAGCAGTAGCAGCAGCAGTAGCAGTAGCAGTAGCAGCAGTAGCAGTAGCAGTAGCAGCAGCAGCAGCAGTAGCAGTAGCAGCAGTAGCAGTAGCAGTAGCAGTAGCAGTAGCAGCAGCAGCAGTAGCAGTAGCAGTAGCAGCAGTAGCAGCAGTAGCAGCAGCAGTAGCAGTAGCAGTAGCAGCAGTAGCAGTAGCAGTAGCAGTAGCAGCAGCAGCAGCAGCAGTAGCAGTAGCAGCAGTAGCAGTAGCAGTAGCAGTAGCAGTAGCAGTAGTATTAGTAGTAGTAGTAGCAGTAGTAGTAGTAGTAGCAGTAGCAGCAGCAGCAGTAGCAGTAGCAGTAGCAGTAGCAGCAGCAGTAGCAGTAGTAGTAGTAGTAGCAGTAGCAGCAGCAGCAGTAGCAGTAGCAGCAGTAGCAGTAGCAGTAGTAGTAGTAGTAGCAGTAGCAGTAGCAGTAGCAGTAGCAGTAGCAGTAGTAGCAGTAGCAGTAGCAGTAGCAGTAGCAGTATCAGTAGCAGCAGTAGCAGTAGCAGTAGCAGTAGCATTAGTAGCAGTAGTAGTAGTAGTAGTAGTAGTAGTAGTAGTAGTAGTGATTCACTCACTCACTCACTCACTCATATACTTGCTCAATCCCTTTTTATTATGCTCATCTGTCGTTGATTAATTAGTTTATTCGGTCATCTACACATTTAAGAATGGTTCAGTTTTTTCGTTTTCTATCTTTCACTACATAAGCTATTTATCCACTAATTCGTACTTACTTACAAATGGCTTTTAAGGAACCCGGAGGTTCATTGCCGCCCTCACATAAGCCCGCCATCGGTCCCTATCCTGAGCAAGATTAATCCAGTCTCTATCATCACATCCCACCATCCTTAAATCCATTTTAATATTATCCTCCCATCTACGTCTCGGCCTCCCAAAAGGTCTTTTTCCCTAACACTCTATATGCATTTCTGGATTCGCCCATACGTGCTACATGCCCTGCCCATCTCAAACGTCTGGATTTAATGTTCCTAATTATGTCAGGTGAAGAATACAATGCGTGCAGTTCTGTGTTGTGTAACTTTCTCTATTCTCCTGTAATTTCATCCCTCTTAGCCCCAAATAACCAATTAACTCGTTCGATTATTAAATTCACCAATCTACTAACTCATCCATTAATCCGTTCTCTCACTTAAGAGATCGCGTGTATTTGAATTTCTGTACATCTTCTTGTGAAGCAAAGCGATAGCGAAGAGTGACGCGTGTCAGGTGTCGATCGACGGGTCCTAGCGGCACACAGCAGACATGTTGTTGAGCAAGAGTGTGGCGCGGCACTAAACTTGACAAATATTGACGATGCATTAAGCAGAGCTGCCGTGTCACGTGACAGAGGCAGTGCGGATTACTAGTGTTTGTCACGAACACGATCTTGAGAATAAGTTCCCATCTATCCTTAGATTCCAGCATTCGTTTGTCAGGTCTGCGTTACACCAATAGGATGGCGGGACAGGAATTGGTTATTGACATATCTTCATCTAACTGCTTTTAAAGTTCAGATACGGTAACACAATAACTGATAAATTTAAGGCTGGTTCACAATAAATCGGGAACGAGAACCAGAATGAAAACGAGAAGCAGAGGACTGACCATGAAAATTTTTGATTCACAATAAACCGAGAACGTAGACGATTATGCATATCGATATGCATGTCAATAACGATATGTAAAGTCGATATTACGCATTCTGATGTTATTTGTGTATAATTGACCAATGGCGTTCTCTCATGAGTACAAGGCAGCCAACATAAACACAGGTTAACCAACTTCGACATTTCAACTGAAACAGTTCATTATAGTCCCGTCGCCCTAATTTCCGGCAGCCAATCGCGTTGCAGGTCGGCTACATTTAAACGTGTCCGTCTTGTGATTCGCTGATTCATTTCTTAAGGCTCGATAAATACTTAATATAATCGCCAGCCATTTTAGCTCTTTTTTTGGCGTTCGCAGAAAGCACACGAAGACGTTATTTGCCGCTCAATTATTTGCTGAATTACAATGCGTTTGATTTATTATCATAGGAGCTACGACATGATAATGTTTAACGGTGTGGCAAATAGATTCCTCGTATGGTAGCTCGGCAATGTGAGAACAAAAATGGCGAACGATACTACCTACCTACTACTACTAGTAGACTTTATAGAGTCTTTACTTTCTAAGACGTAAGCAAAGGGGCGGAGTCACGCCGGAAATAACAGCGTCGGGACTATAGGTACAGTACTATAAATATGTCCATGCATCTTTATTATCACAACCTATTTTAAGTCTACCATAACGTAAAATAATTAGGGAAGAAACTTTTGTAATAGAGCAAAAATGAACACAACAGTAGTTATTGAATTGAAGCATGAATATGTAGTGTGTAATACAACCAATACAGTAATAAAATCTAATTCTCTTAGGATCGGTGTTCAAAGATGCAGCTATCGAAAGCCACGTATTCTCCTTTATTTTCTCATCTTTATACGAGGCGCGCCGCTTATCGTAAACGTGAGGATTTTCCTCAACACTCAATATTAGAATCTCATCAAATAAAACTTGCTCCATGATGCACAGCACAGAACAAAATAATGCATAGGTTATGTCACGGTCTTCTTGCTACAAAATATACGACGACAAAATAGCTTTTAGATGGCAATAGAATGAATCTAATGGGCTGTGATCGGAAACGTGAACGCCAAAGTTGAAACTTGGCCAACTCTTCGTTCCCGATCCCGGGCTCCGGCAAGCTTTTCGTTAATTGTGAATGCTCACATTTAAATGTACACATTTTAACAATTTTAGCGTTTTCGTTTTCGTTCCGATTCTCGTTTCCGGTTTATTGTAAACCAGCTTTTATACTAATTTCTGTTAGAAGCCATAGCACAGCACAGTAAAAATCCATAATTTCATCGGAAATCAAACCCGTGACCTTCGGATTTGTAGGCTAACGCCTTAAAAAGTACGTTACTATGTACTTCCATTGCGTATTTGTAATATTTGAAATTCTTGTTTAACTATTAATTGATAATACTAGTGATGATCGACGATTATGATGATATTTGTTTATCTCTAGAAAACTTCAGCTTCAACAACCAGATGGTGTGTGTGATTGTATTTACATGACGTCGCAGCAGCAGCAGAATCAATAACGAAAAGCATTTGCTTTACCTGCAAAGCAATACATCTTAAATACACTTTATTTCTGTCATACGTAACAAATCATATAACTTGAGAGCTATATTACGTCATAAATAGGTTATTTAGAGACAATAAAATTTCACCATCGCTGCGGACAGGATTCGAACCTGTGCGGGCAGAGCCCATTGGATTTCGAGTCCAACTCCTTAACCACTCGGACACCGCAGCTCGTACTCAAAGCGCCTCATATACTGGTTTCCGTTACCGTAGAAATACATGGAATGATATTTCAAACGTCAACTGTTTCATGAATATTTCTTTAAGCAGTAGGCCCTATATAGTTATGTTGTCGTCAATTAATCATATTATTACATCTAAATTACATTCTGTGATGTTCCATCTCCAAAAAAGAGTAATATTACAAAAAAGAGTAATTAGAATAATAGTAGGTGCCAAATCTAGGGAATCTTGTAGGACTATTTTCAAAAAACTACAAATAATGCCCATGGCTTGTCAGTATATCTTTTCATTAATAGTCTTCCTCGTATGTAATCGTGAAAACTTTGTAACTAATTCAACAGTTCATAGCATAAATATACGTCAAAAAAATAACTTTCATACTCCATCGGGAAGTCTATCGTGCTATCAAAAAGGAGTGCGTTATATGGCAGTAACAATTTTTAATAGCCTCCCTATAGATATAAAAAATGAAACTCAAAACATAAGATTATTTAGGGCCAAATTAAAGAAGTACCTAATTTCTCACGCCTTCTATTCTGTAGGTGAATTCATGACATTCAATAACACTTCATGAAATTGATACTAAAACTTTGTGTTGTACTAGTAGACTATATTGTAAATCTCTTCTGTATATATTTCATCTAGACTGTGACTATAAATTAAGATTTTATAATAGTATTAAGTTTTTTGACTTGTTCCATATTCTAGCTGTAAAGCAATGTATGAATATCATGGAATGTTAATAAATACAATACAATACAATACAATCCTGTTTCGCCTATCCGATTCCCATCTTATCCAGTTCCATCCCATTCCTTCTTAAGCAGCGCTAACCCCTACGTCCTCATATTCGCCTCATCTTACTTTTCCCGTCCCGCAAGTTTTGTCCCATTAGTCAAATTCCATCATGTTTCGTTCTATTATTTGAATCTTATTGAATCACGTCCAGTCAGTCCTGTCCCATTCGTCCCATCTCTTCAAGTTTCGTCACATTACTTTCATTTTAATTAGTCCTGTCCCATTCCTGCCATCCCATCATGTTTCCTCCTATTCTTTACAATTCTATCTCGTCCAGTTAGTCCTATCTCACTCGTCCCACGCCATCACATTTCGTCACATTCCTTCCATCTCTGTAAATTCCGACCAAATAGTTCTGTCCCCTTCGTCCTATCCCATCACTTTCTATCCAATCAATCAAATTATATTCTGACTTACTTACTTACTTACAAATGGCTTTTAAGGAATCCGAAGGTTCATTGTCGCCCTCACATAAGCCCAACATCGGTCCCTATCCTGTGCAAGATTAATCCAGTCTCTATCATCATACCCCACCTCCCTCAAATCCATTTAATATTATCCTCCCATCTACGTCTCGGCCTCCCTAAAGGTCTTTTTCCCTCCGGTCTCCCAACTAACACTCTATATGCATTTCTTGATTCGCCCATACGTGCTACATGCCCTGTCCATCTCAAACGTCTGGATTTTAAGTTCCTAATTATGTTAGGTGAAGAATACAATGCGTGCAGTTCTGTGTTATGTAACTTTCTCCATTCTCCTGTAACTTCATCCCGCTTAGCAATTATATTCTGACTAATAACAAATATTGTAATCCTATTAACATGAATTGGAGCACCGTCAGTATTAGATCCTTATATTATTACTGGACAAATCTTAACAGTACTATATTTTTTACATTATCCACCCAACAACAATAAAGCTTTCTTTCCAACTCTATCCCGTCCAGTTAGTCATGTCTCACTCGTTCCACGACATCACGTTTCCTTCCATTATTTTCATATCACTCAATACCATCCAGTCAGTCCTGTTCCATTTGTCCCACTTCATTACGTTTCGTCACGTTAATCAGTCACGTTAATCAGTCATATCCCATTCGTCCCTTCTAACTCTTTCACCCGTCTCATCTCGTCCCATCAATCCTGTCCCATTAATTCCATCCAACTTTGTTCGGTCCCGTCAATCGTGTCCCATTCGTCCTATTTCTCCCATCACACTCCGCCCCGTCCAGGTCCTGTCCCATTCGTCCCATCCAATCACTATTGTCCCATTCTTTCAATCTCAATTAATTCCGTCCATTCATTCCATCTCATCAAGTTCTGTCACATTTCACCTCAATCAGTCCTGTACCATTCGTCTCTTCTCACTCTCCAGTCCCGTCTCGTCCCGTCCCATTAGTCCTGCACCATTCATCCCAACCAACTTTGTTCGGTCCCGTCAATCCTGCCCAATTCATTCCATCCCACTCCTCCTCGTCCCGTACGTCCAGCCCATTAGTCCCATCTCATCACGTTTCGTCCCATTCCTCCCATCGCATTCCGTCTCGTCCAATCAATCATGTCCCTTCCATTCCGTCCTGTCTTGTCCCGTCCCGTCCCGGATTGTCACATGCACCATGCTTTCAAATTCAAGGTCTTCAGTTTTCTTCGTAGCTTACGTTTCATGAACAATTTCAGCTATTTTACTGAAGCTGAAAATAATTTTCGTAAATTTTATTTAGTCACGTGAAACGACTTAGTCGATGTTTAAATCGAATAAATACAAATAAAAATGTAATAATGGCTCACCGGAACAGAGTTGTAACTGACATTTTTCGTAAATGTGAAATAAATAGGAACACCGTTGTACTTTCTATGGCGGATGTGTTGGCGAAGTTTTGACTTCTGAGTCACGTATTGGTAACACTGTTTTAAGTTGAAAGTAACGCTCGGAAGTACAACAAAGTAGCCTATAAAATGTTTTTTTGCACGATCGTTTTTTTTTTACAGTTATTGTTGTTAGGCTTTGGAAGTTAGAATTCTTACACAGAAACTTGTTGCTAGGGAAACCATTCTTCACAACATAAAACTATAGGCCTACTGAAATAGATTTATTTCAGTGCACTTATTGTTACTTAGCTACCATAACAGTGCAGTTTTGCGAAGATTTCGGAATAATATTGCTCTAAATTTTCAATGCAAAATATATTGTATTTACAATTTTAAAAATATAATCGTGCAAAAATGTTGTACAATATACGTTTGTGAAGTGCATTACAAATCTCGAAAATTGGAAAACTCTCTCTGTAAAAAGCATTTCCCAACCTTGTATCGTAATATAATATTATTGCATCTCCTGTAAACGTTTCCTTTTATTGATTACGACGTTGTTTGCGTGAATCATTATTATGAAACAAAAAAAAAAAATAAGTTACGTAACTGGAGTGATATTTATTTATTTCTTTATTTAATAATGACTTTATTTATTAATTCAGTACGTTTGTGCTGTAACTTCTTTTATATTGTAGCGATGGAATTAAAAAAAAGAAGAGCTTAATATTCTCGGGGCCAGTGGCGTTCGATAGTCAATATTCTTAAGAAATTCTTACAAAAATCGTACTTTAAAATGTTCCTTATAGATCTCGAACATTATGAGAAGTATTCTTTACCTGCAAATCTAGCTTTCAGGTATAGCTCTCTGTGAAGCTGATTTGAATAATTCAAGGGAAAAATTGTTTCCTGGCCGGGTATCGAACCCGGGACCTTTCGCTAAGCGCACCAACGCATATTATTCATTATTTATCTCTTTGCAATATTCTTCAAATTTCTTGATTGTTGATATATGGGTTAACATTTCAAAATGCCTTTTTTATAACTCTTGTTTTCCAGCAAAACGCATACTAGGGGTCTATTAACCCTAAAAATTGACAAAGTATCCTATAGGATACAATAGGTTAATAGGCTATACCATAATTTTAATAGAACAATAGAAAAAAATTGGTAGGAAAATTAAAATTTCACAATAATATAATACTAGTGGCTTGTGCAGCAAATGCTGCAAATTAAGTTCGTTAGACGTTCAAATAAAAATGTTTCAGATTTATTTTCAGTGAAGAATACTTGTCTTTTTAATAGTTATTTGCTTCCATAATAATGAAACATACTCCCTCTGAATGGATTTTTTTAGGCCAAATACTTTCCCTTGAACCTATCCAACTTCAGTTTTTGAGTTTCAACGCGAAAACGCAAGTATCAATGTCAGGACGATAGCAGTAGCTATTTCAGGTCATTGTGGATTGTAGGCAAAAGTTAAAAAAATGTCAGGTTTGCTAAGCTTTCGAACAATACCATTTTCGTATAGCTGCTGCATGTAGAACTTGAAATGTAGAGCGTAAAATCATTTTATCCTACTAAGAGATCTTGCTGAAATGATATGGAGTCTACAAAATTTTCTAGGCCTCTTATTTTATCAGTAAGTAATACCTTTTGATCTTTCCTTAGGAACTGTAATTTTTGCGCTCTCTCGAGCCAATACTGAAGACAATGACACATATCAATATCTACACTACACCGCCATTAAGTATATGAAAAAGAGCCAACCCCACTGGGTTAATAAGTATAAAAATATTTGATTTTTAATAACAATATAATTATCTTACTTAAGTTTTGTAGTTATATATAGCAGCCACTCAGTAAATTATAGAAATGAAGATCTAAATTAAGATATTCTCTACATTTACTTACATAACCTCAAACGTTTCACTTTCATGTCATCAATATAGCATCAATATTATGTACAATTAATGAAAAATAGATGCATCATGATATTAACTATAATAATATTTAATTTCTAATGATAATAATGTCATCAAACCATCTCAAGTTTCGTAGATTTGAATATCCAGTACACAGCTGTACTCAGAAAATTGTTATTCACTGCAGAATCAGTTTTTAATAACAAATTGAATTGAGCTCTAAATATGTCGGCAATCCTGCAGGTCATGGCCTTCGTGTAATAGCCTATTGTTTATTGTAGTTTGTGTTTTGTTCTGAAATTCAATGAAGTCGGCCGTGATTCGATAAAATTAGTTCTCAAAACTGACAACAGATGGATTTTGGAAAATAGAAAATTATGTAGGAAAATTGACATTTCACTGAAAACTACTATTTTTCCGAAAAACTATGGATTCCAAGCTTCAAAATGAGGGGCCATTTATTAAAATCCGTTCAGCCGTTTTCCCGTAATTTCCATTACCAGTTCAAATTATATATATAGATTGTACAACATATAAAAGTATGGACATTGTGATAGTTGTTTTCTTTACGGTCCGACAAGGTTTAATAAACTAGTGTGAGAAATGAAGTTTTGCCAATTTAAGGGTTAAAAGGAATAGAATAAAATAGTTTTGGATATTTCGGGAAAGAAACAATAGCCTAATCAAAATCGCTTGTAACAGTTGAGCTCTCTTCAGCCACTTTGCCAGCTATTGACTTAAAATGCGTATTCCTTTCCATTTATCCCGCTTTACTCTTGCTTTGTCCACCAAAGGCCTCTGCAATCTCGGGGATGTCATGTTGGCCTTCAGAGACATCTATCCGTAAATCAGGGACAATTTTATTATGAGAAGAGAAGAACTGATATTTTGCCTCGATTGTGGTAATTTTACATCGAGCAAATCTATGTCATAAGTTTTTCGTTTTTTTTTTTTTTTAATTATTATTTCTTGTAAGAGAAGCCGTACTAACGAACAAACATACGACAGACGGACACTAAAAGCGTGTATTTGTGTGAAAACTTGGATATCAGTTTCTTTACCCACGGCAATGCAGCCTCTTTCTTCTTCGTGCTACAAAAATTGAATTCGGATTATGCATACGTATTCTATTTGTGTAATTTAATGCGTTGATCCAACTCACAAATTATTGTTAATATTCCGACTAACTCGTGTAGTTTAGCCAATACCCTAAATAAAAATTTTCGCTGCGGACAGGATTCGAACCTGTGCGGGTAGAACCCATTGGATTTCAAGTCCAACTCCTTAACCACTCGGACACCGCAGCTGATGAAACTCCGAACCTTCATTTGTTATCTTATACAGGTTATGCTGATGGTATTACATTGCTGTATGTTGCATTTGCGTTGAGTGAGCTGCTTTAAAATTCATGTGTTAGATTAATACATATATTAAAATATGGTATCAATTAGCACCAGGCATAAAATTTATGATAACAAGCCCTGGTTTCAAATCCAGCGTGTCCAATTGTCCTTTAATGGTGCGTAATTGCCCGATACATTCCTGATTTCCTTTCCATAATTTTATTGATTTTTAATAATAATAATAATAATAATAATAATAATAATAATAATAATAATAATAATACTAAGGAACAGATGCATTATAGGGCCCACCCTAAAAATAGGCCTAAGAATCTGCAAAGCCACGAAAAATGGTCAACGAAAGTAGCGTTTCGAACAATTAAATTATCGATATATATCGTTTTTATTACGTTGCCAACCAATGAATATTGTTGTAAATTAGTTTGATTTTAATCATGGCTGCAATTTCGAATGCTATAGGCTAGTTAAATATAAAAAAGAAGTGGATAAAATTCTTTCTGTTGGCTTAAAATGTAAGTCTAGAATTGTAAATTATGGAATTATAACGAGAACTTTTAACATGTTTTATCCATGAATACAAATATGTTGTATGGTTTTTTATGTGATTATGGTTTATTTAAGAGTGAAATGTTCTGCGGAACATGTAATTTCGGGATGAGTTTGAAGAAATGTAAAAGTAAACGAGATGCACTTTTGTGGAGATGTCATCGGAAATTACAAGATATTAAATGACAAACACAGGAAAGTCGTATCATAGTACTTTGTGAAATCACTTGGATAACGGAGAAAATGAAACGGAACATCTCCACTGAGGTCCATGGTAAAATGATAATTTTCCAACAATTTTTTATTTAAATTTTTGGTCCAGGGAAAATACTAGTAAAAATGTGTGTTTGGAAAGACTAGTATTTTCCCAGGACTAAAAATGCAGCATAAATGGAGTAAAATTAGTATTTTACGTGGACCGTATTAAATTTCACATAAAATATTTTCAGTTTTAAGTTTAGCTTTGGTTTGTTTGTTTAACTTCATTTTGAATAAAATATAATATATTGCACAACAATGGTGATTAATATGCGCTTGATTTCATTGTTGGTTTTATTAAATGATACATGTTTGTAGTATGCTTTAGTTTTGTTAAGATGGCAGACTTGATATAATAATCGAAATTATACAATATATAATCAATACTATGGTATACTCGGGGTGGGTCCTATAATGCATATGTTCCAATAATATTAATAATAATAATAATAATAATAATAATAATAATAATAATAATAATAATAATAATAATAATAATAATAATAAAACTAACGCTGAGTTTGTTCCTCGTACACCGCTACCACACCTTCAGCTGTCTCCTCTGCAATACCAACTTAACATTGGTGACATTACGAAAGTTTCACACTAGTATACACTCACTCTATCCATTGCATATTATACAAATCTGTGACAGGTTAGGTTAGGTTAGTTTAGGCTTTTATTATTCCTTGCATGTAGGTCTAGGCTGAACAAGGACTGGTGATTTTTTGCCTTCTTATGTTGTCAGTATTAAGATAATGTAATAACGGATTTCCCCTTACGAAATCATCGGAAGAAACTCAGCTCTAGTAGTTTCTGCATAATAATAATAATAATAATAATAATAATAATAATAATAATAATAATAATAATAATAATAATAATAATAATTATTATTATTATTATTATTATTATTATTATTATAATTTGTATTCGACAGATATTGGAGAAAAATGAGAATAAAAGGGTATAGTACATCAGATCTTCATAGATTTAAAAAAGGCATATGATTCGGTTAAGGGAGAAGTTTTATATAATATTCTTATTGAATTAGGTATTCCCTTGAAACTAGTTCGATTAATTAAAACGAGTCACAGTGAAATGTGCAGCAGAATCCGTATTGGCCAGTTTCTATCTGATCCTTTTCCAATTCTCTGTGGGCTAAAGAAAGGAGATGCAATATCAACTTTACTTTTTAACTTCGCTCTAGAATATCCCATTAGGAAAGTACAGGATAACAGAGAGGGTTTGGAATTGAACGGGTTACATGAGCTGCTTGTTTATGCGGATGATGTGAACATGTTAGGAGAAAATCCACAAACTATTAGGGGAAACACGAGAATTTTACTTGAAGCAAGTAAAGAGATAGGTTTGGAAGTAAATCCCGAAAAGACAAAGTATATGATTATGTCTCGTGACTAGAACATAGTACGAAGTGGAAATATAAAAATTGGAAATTTATCCTTTGAAAAGATGGAAAAGTTCAAATATCTTGGAGCAATAGTAATAAATATGTATGACAATAGGGAGGAAATTAAACGCAAAATAAATATGAGCAATCCTTGTTTTTATTCAGTTGAGGAGCTTTTATCATCCAGTCTGCTGTCAAAAAATCTGAAAGTTAGGATTTATAAAACAGTTATATTTTATCGGTTGTTCTGTATGGTTGTCTAACTTAAACTCTCACTTTGAGAGAGGAACAGAGATTAAGAGTGTTCGAGAATAAGGTGTTTAGGAAAAATTGGGGCTGAGAGAGATGAAGTTACAGGAGAATGGAGGAAGTTACACAACGCAGAGCTGTACGCATTTTATTCCTCACAGGAAACCAGCAAAAGTGCATTTAAAAATGTCCTATTTCAGTGGGTCAAAGTAACCCCGGTTTATGGTACAGTTGAAGGCGATCCTCACTTTTGGAATTTGAGAAAAGTTGCGCTAAGAAAATGGTGACAATGACAAATAAAAATTAATCATAACTTACGGCACTAACAATAACTATATCGTGTGGCATATGGAAATCCCGCTTTTGGTGACGGCTGTACCATCAACACCTGCTGCAGAGGAGAATAACCCCTCGCCGTCATAAATCATGAAACTCTGTAATCTTTCCACAGTATATTGCATATACCAGCCAGACTTTCATCAATACTTCGCGATTATATCAAAGCTAACAGTCCTGCGGGTGGCCTATGCGACTTGTTTTCTTCATTTCGCTTCAGTTTCAATGTGAAACGTGCTTCGCAGAACTGGACTGGACGTTTCGACATTCACAGCTCGTTTAAGGGGGACGACGGGTGAAATTTTGTTCTTTTGAGTAAAAAAATTCGCATTTTTATTTTCTTGTAAAAGTGAATCAGCACTCTCTTATTTTTATGTTGAGCAAATTTCAATGCTATGCCGCGGTCGAGAGCATAAAAATTATGCAAAATATAAATGGCTGCACCCTTGCAAATATTTTATAAACTTTTTTCTCACACTTTCTTTTCAGCACATTTCGTCAGGTTGCAAGTGTAAAGGCTCTTACAATTTTGATACCAGGAACATTGAAATTTTTACTGCATGTTCTATAAATAATAATAATAATAATAATAATAATAATAATAATAATAATAATAATAATAATGGTTTATTTTAACTGGCAGAGTTAAGGCCATTCGGCCTTCTCTTCCACTCAACCAGTATGATAGAAAATTACTACAATGCTATGAATATAACATAATACAATACAATACAATTCAAAGCAATACAATACTACAATACATAGCTAATATAATACATAATTAATATAATACAATGACAATTCTTTTCATCTTCACAACACCAATAAAATAATTATGTAATAATAATAATAATAATAATAATAATAATAATAATAATAATAATAATAATAGTAATGATAGTAAACTTGTACTTGCTATTTGGGAAAAGGAAATTGTACCAGAACAATGGAAGGAGTCCATAATTGTACCTATTTTTAAGAAGGGGGACAAAACCAACTGTGGTAACATTCGAGGAATATCACTTTTGTTGACGTCGTACAAAATTTTGTCCAATATTCTTTTGAGAATATTAACTCCGTACGTAGATGAAATTATTGGGGATCATCAGTGCGGTTTTCGGCGTAATAGATCGACTATTGACCAGATTTTTTGTATTCGACAGATAATGGAGAAAAAATGGGAGTATAAGGGTACAGTACATCAGTTATTCATAGATTTCAAAAAGGCATATGACTCGGTTAAGAGGGAAGTATTATATGATATTCTTATTGAATTTGGTATTCCCAAGAAACTAGTTCGATTAATTAAAATGTGTCTCAGTGAAACATACAGCAGAGTCCGTATAGGTCAGTTTCTATCTGATGCTTTTCCAATTCACTGCGGGCTAAAGCAGGGAGATGCACTATCACCTTTACTTTTTAACTTCGCTTTAGAATATCCATTAGGAAAGTTCAGGAATATCCATTAGGAAAGTTCAGGATAACAGACAGGGTTTGAAATTGAACGGGTTACATCAGCTTCTTGTCTATGCGGATGACGTGAATATGTTAGGAGAAAATCCACAAACGATTAGGGAAAACACGGAAATTTTACTTGAAGCAAGTAAAGCGATCGGTTTGGAAGTAAATCCCGAAAACACAAAGAATATGATTATGTCTCGTGACCAGAATATTGTACGAAATGGAAATAAAAAATTGGAGATTTATCCTTCGAAGGGGTGGAAAAATTCAAATATCTTGGAGCGACAGTAACAAATTTAAATGACACTCGGGAAGAAATTAAACGCAGAATAAATATGGGAAACGCGTGTTATTATTCGGTTGAGAAGCTTTTATCATCCAGTGTGCTGTCCAAAAATCTGAAAGTTAGAATTTATAAAACAGTTATATTACCGGTTGTTCTGTATGGTTGTGAAACTTGGACTCTCACTCTGAGAGAAGAACATAGGTTAACGGTGTTTGAGAATAAGGTGCTTAGGAAAATATTTGGGGCTAAGAGGGATGAAGTTACAGGAGAATGGAGAAAGTTACACAACGCAGAACTGCACGCATTGTATTCTTCACCTGACATAATTAGGAACATTAAATCCAGACGTTTGCGATGGGCAGGGCATGTAGCACGTATGGGCGAATCCAGGAATGCATATAAAGCGTTAGTTGGGAGACCGGAGGGAAAAAGACCTTTAGGGAGGCCGAGACGTAGATGGGAGGATAATATTAAAATGGATTTGAGGGAGGTGGGATATGATGATAGGGACTGGATTAATCTTGCACAGGATAGGGACCAATGGCGGGCTTATGTGAGGGCGGCAATGAACCTTCGGGTTCCTTAAAAGCCATTTGTAAGTAAGTAAGTAATGGTAGTCATACCTAAATTAAATTAAATTATTAAACTCGATCACAATTATAACTTCAATTTGACTGCTCCCGTAAGAAATCGTTTAGCCTTTTCTTGAAAGTGGTTATTGTCTGGCAGCCCCTAGTCTTGTGAGGTAGAGAATTCCATTCACGGGGGACTGAGACAGTAAAAGAGGATGAATAGTGGGATGTTCTATGGGCAGGAATTGCTAGGATTTGGCTCTCCTGTGACCTGGTGTTTAGATTGTGATTGCAGGATAAGTAGTTAAACCGGGAACGAAGATAATTTGGAGCAGAAGTGTGGAGAACTCGAAACAGAAGAGAGAGCGAATGAAGTGTTCTACGGTTACTAAGTTGAATATGATTAACAAAATAGCACATGGGTTTTATGGTTGATTAAATAGTTTTGAAATAAAAAATTAAATATTTATAGTGGCAATGGAAAATTTCGTCCCGCGCCGTGGCGTCGTGGTCTAAGGCATCCTGCCTAGAACTCGTGTTACGGAATGCGAGCTGGTTCGAGTCCTCATGGGGGAAGAAGTTTTCTCATGAAATTTCGGCCAGTGTATGGGACTGGTGCCCACCCAGCATCGTGATACACTTGGAGAGCTACGATAGGTAGCGAAATCCGATTGGGAATGCCAGCTATAAAGGCTGGGGGGATCATCGTGCTAATCACACGATACCTCCATTCTGGTTGGATGATCGTCCACCTCTGCTTCAGCATATGGGCGTGAGGCCAGCAGCCGACTGGTCAGTCTAGGCCCTTCATGGGCTGTAGCCCCACGGATTTTTAATGGAAAATTTCTATTTTTAAGGTATGCAGTGGTTATAAAAATGTTTTTCCCCTTTTGTAGACTTAGTAAAGATATAGAAAAACTAATGGGTGATGTTTTTATAAATATCTCACTGGTCTTGCAAAAATTTTGAAACATTTTACTGAAAAAATTGAGCGACAAATTTCATTTTGAGACATGCAAATTTTTCAAAATATTTTTGTTAATAATTCAGAAACTAATTGACTACAGAAACGAAACTTCAGCATATCATTATCTACCACACCGTGATGATATGTACAAAAAATTAAGGATGTAGCTTGAAAAATGTATAAAATAGAAATTTCACTCATCATCCCCTTAATGAACTTAAAAACGCGCACTTCGTACGTATAGAAAAACATGAGCATTGTGCAAAATGTGCGAGTTAGCACGCTATTAGCTCACGAAGGCTTCCATTGTCCACATTGACACGATAATCTTTGGAATTTAGAAGTGATTGCATAATTTTCGTGTTCAATGTTATGTTTTCATCCCATTTGTATATAATAATAATAATAATAATAATAATAATAATAATAATAATAATAATAATAATAATAATAATTACTTACCTACAAATGGCTTTTAAGGAACCCGAAGGTTTATTGCCGCCCTCACAGAAGTCCGCCATCGGTCCCTATCCTGTGCAAGATTAATTCAGTCTCTATCATCATATCCCATCTCCCTCAAATGCATTTTAATATTATCCTCCCATCTACGTCTAGGCCTCTCCAAAGGTCTTTTTCCCTCCGACCTCCCAACTAACACTCTATATGCATTTCTGGATTCACCCATACGTGCTACATGAGCTGCCCGTCTCAAACGTCTGGATTTAATATTCCTAATTACTGTATGTCAGGTGAAGAATACAATGCGTGAAGTTCTGCGTTGTGTAACTTTCTGCATTCTCCTGTAACTTCATCCCTCTTAGTCCCAAATATTTTCCTAAGCATCTTATTCTCAAATACCCTTAATCTCTGTTCCTCTCTCAAAGTAAGATTTCAAGTTTCACAACCATACAGAACAACCGGTAATATAACTGTTTTATAAATTCTAACTTTCAGATTTTTTGACAGCAGACTGGATGATAAAAGTTTCTCAACCGAATAATAACAGACATTTCCCATATTTATTCTGTGTTTAATTTCCTTCCGATTAGCATTTATATTTGTTACTGTTACTCCAAGATATTTGAATTTTTCTACCTCTTCGAAGGATAAATCTCGAATTTTTATATTTCCATTTCGTACAATATTCTGGTCACGAGACATAATCATATAGGCCTACTGTGTCTTTTCGGGATTTACTTCCAAACAAATCGCTTTACTTGCTTCAAGTAAAAAAAAAATAATTTATATAACAAATCAGATTATATCGAATTGCACGATAAAATTATTATGCTCTGTCTTGTAAATTTATATTGGCTCATGTTGTCATTATTCCTAATAAAAGTTTTAAAATACTTTATTTATAGAGCTTAATTTCCGTGTTTTCCCTAATCGTTTGTGGATTTTCTCCTAACATAATAATAATAATAATAATAATAATAATAATAATAATAATAATAATAATAATAATAATACTAACAATATTTTTTTTAGAATAAAGATACCTACATATTGTTTCTTTTAATACCCGAATATTTCCTTAACAACTGAAACTTTGGCAAAAATTGGAGTCTTCATGAAAACCAAGCAAGGTCAGGTAATACAATAAACACAGTTATGATGATGGTGACAAAAGAAAACAGCGCTGTTACCTAGCAACAGGCCGGATTGAGTAATGGCGCCGCTGCACATGTTGCTCGGGCCTTGTCCGCTGCAGTAAATCGTGCGATTCTCAATTTAATTAAAAACCTGCACATTGTGCGTTCCCATGCCAAAATGCATAATATTGAAGTCGACAGATGTTTTATCACGTCCAGCGATTCGTTATTAAATTTCTCGCCAATTAAAAAACCTTTATGAATCGCCAGTGTCCGGCCGGGCTGTTATTATTGATGAATTTGTACGAAAACCAGTAAGAGTAATTCCACAGGCGATTCAATAATGACGGCATGGGTTCGCACCCGATAAACTGCATTTACATTGCACTGGCGATTCTATTTTTTAAACTAAAAATGGGATTTTAAACGCCAGTAGTGAACAGTTGTAACTGTAACACGATGTGATTACGGGCAGGAAATTCATATTCGTTCAGAATTATAGATAACGAAGTTGTGGTCCTCACTTCATGAAATACATTTACATTAGTTTTCTATGTGTACCCTGTCCGGATGCCGCTAAAAGAGCTTTCACTGTCACGTAATGCGAAGTATGGAGGCTTTGTGGTATTAAAAATTATAAAAGTTTTTAGGCAGCCATTCCTAATAGTAATACTTTTAATGCTAGGCAAACGTGTTAAAAATTGACTTTTATTATGTTTTAGTATGCAAAAAAAAAAAAAACTTAAACACTAGGCAAGTGTGTTAAAATTGGACTATTATTATATTGTACCACAAAAAAAAAAATAATATTTGGCAAGCGTGTTAAAATTGACTTTAATTATATTGTAGCGTGCAAAAAAATACTTTTAGCATTAGACAAGCGTGTCAAAAATTGAGTTTTATTGTGTGCAAAAAAATATTTTTAACACTTGACTAGAATGTTAAAATTGACTTTTATTATATTATACCGTACAAAATATAATATTTTAACACTAGGCAAGCATGTTAAAAATTAACTTTTATTATACTTCTTAGGGATTATTATCATACACAAGGACAGATTGAAGTATGTGGACTATTTATTATTTTAATGTACCGAAGTACATATGATATTTCCATGCAGATATTCTGCGTCATCATACGATGAAAGAGTAATGGAACGGAGAAAAATTCTCTCCGGCACCGGGATTTGAACCCGGCGCTTATTCCGTCGGATCCCGGCCAACTAGTCACTCATAACGAGTTTACCTCAGCACATGTGTGGACTTCAGTCCTACGTTCATAGACATCTATGACGTAGTGCAGAGGGCGGCCACTAAAGGGAACCCAAGAGTTGGAACTTAATCTGAGAGACGATTCTGTCCGACGCCGGGGTGGGTATCCGGTGTGGCTTAGGGGATAAAGCATCAGCACGTAGAGCTGAAAACCCGGGTTCAAATCTCGGCGCCGCAGAGAATTTTTCTCCGTTCCATTACTCTTTCATCGTATTTGGACTATTGTTCGGAGCAAGAGGAACAGTTCCAAAATTCTCAGTTGAAAGTTTGGAATTCCTTTAAAAATTTTGAAAATTATTGCTATAGACGTAAAGAAATATTCTGTTCAGATTTTACGTAATCACCTGTACACCTAAATTTTTTTATATTATGATTACTTATTTACTGGCTTTTAAGGAACCCGGAGGTTCATTGCCGCCCTCACATAAGCCCGCCATTGGTCCCTATCCTGAGCAAGATTAATCCAGTCCCTACAATCATATCCCACCTCCCTCAAATCCATTTTAATATTATCTTCTCATCTACGTCTCGGCCTCCTCAAAGGTCTTTTTCTCTCCGGCCTCCCAACTAACTATTCTGATTACTAATTGTTAGTGAATAAAAGTACATTCCCAAGGGTAGCTTCCATTCGAAAATAATAATCATAAATACTGATAACACAAATGTTTATTTTATTTTTACTTATTTAGTATGCTGTCTCTTTTGATAAAACTTACTGACGGGCAGCTACCCTTGTGGGATTTATATTTATACTAGTGGCTTGTGCAGCAAATGCTGCTGCAAACTAAGTTCGTTAGACGTTCAAATAAAAATTTTTCAGATTTATTTTCAATGATGAATAGCCTACTTGTCTTTTTGATAGTTATTTGCTTTCATAATAATGAAAAATTCTCCCTCTGGATGGATTTTTTTAGCCAAATACTTTTTCTTGAACCTACCCAACTTCAGTTTTTGAGTTTCAACGCGAAAACGCGAGTATCAATGTCAGGACGATAGCAGTAGCTATTTCAGGTCATTGTGGATTGTAGGCAAAAGTTAAAAAAATATCAGGTTTGCTAAGCTTTCGAACAATAACATTTTCGTATAGCTGCTGCATGTAGAACCTGAAATGTAGAGCGTAAAATCATTTTATCCTACTAAGAGATCTTGCTGAAATGATCTGGAGACTACAAAATTTTCTAGGCCTCTTATTTTATCAGTAAGTAATACCTTTTGATCTTTCCTTAGGAACTGTAATTTTTGCGCTCTCTCGAGCCAATACTGAAGACAATGACACACATCAATATCTACACTACACCGCCATTAAGTATATGGAAAAAGACCCAAC
The DNA here is from genome assembly GCF_040183065.1 of Periplaneta americana. Taxonomy (NCBI): domain Eukaryota; kingdom Metazoa; phylum Arthropoda; class Insecta; order Blattodea; family Blattidae; genus Periplaneta; species Periplaneta americana. Next base: position 122,364,614 of record NC_091133.1, read on the forward strand.
CCCACTGGGTTAATAAGTATAAAAATATTTGATTTTTAATAAAAATATTATTATCTTACTTAAGTTTTGTAGTTATATATAGCAGCCACTTAGTAAATTATAGAAATGAAGATCTAAATTAAGATATTCTCTACATTTACTTACATAACCTCAAAACGTTTCACTTTCATGTCATCAATATAGCATCAATATTATGTACAATTAATGAAAAATAGACGCATCGTGATATTAACTATAATAACATTTAATTTCTAATGGTAACAATGTCATCAAATCACCTCAAGTTTCGTAGATTTGAATATCCAATACACAGCTGTACTTAGAAAATTATACACTGCAGAATCAGTTTTTAATAACAAATTGAATTGAGCTCTAAATATGTCGGCAATCCTGCAGGTCATGGCCTTCGTGTAATAGCCTATTGTTTATTGTAGTGTGTGTTTTGTTCTGAAATTCAATCAAGTCTGCCGTGATTCGATAAAATTAGTTCTCAAAACTGACAACAGATGGATTTTGGAAAATAGGAAAATTATGTAGGAAAATTGACATTTCACTGAAAACTACTACTTTTCCGAAAAATTTTGGGTTCCAAGCTTCAAAATGAGGGGCCATTTATTAAAATCCGTTCGGCCGTTTTCCCGTAATTTCCATTACCAGTTCAAATTATATATATATATATATATATATATATATATATATATATATATATATATATAGATATACTGTGCAAAAAATACTTTTTACATTAATAATTGACTTTCATATTGTAGCGTGCGAAAAATACATTTAACACTAGGATGTGTCAAAAATGAACTTTATTATAGCCTATTGTAGCGTGAAAAAAATACTTTTAGCACTAGAGCGAAAGGTATATTCAACAATGACTTTCAACTGTTCGCGCCGACTGGAAATTGTTTCCCACCAGATGTGCAAAGGCAGTAATCGCAACAGACCAATAAAGCGAATCAAACAATATCAGACTTACTTTAAAAAATGAAACTTTTCGACTGAGTAACAAAAATTAAATAAAGCGCTTATAAAACTGTTTTATCGGTAAATAAATATATGAAACAATAAAAAATTAAATGTTATTTTAAAAAGTTAGGGAACACACGGATTTGAACTGGGATATTTCGATCTGCAAATAAACTTTTGCATGAAAAGATTTCTTTGTATGAGAGTATATTAATGTTTCATCATGTTTCAAAAATCTATAGTGAGGAGAGAGAGGTTAGAGATACTCGCAAGTTCCCATTGGTTGGTAGTACTTTTTGCGGGCTAATGAGTGAAAACAGGCTACTCAGTTTTAAGTTGAAATTATATTTTTCAATTAGGGATTTTTAATTGGAACCTAGGGGAAAAAATAGCATGTAGTTTAGGGATTTTTAGTCTAAACAAGTTGGCAACACTGGTGCACATTTAATATAATAATGACGAATTATGTAACGAAAGATCTCGAAGTCACGATATGTTTTAACACTGTCGCTGATTTTTTCATATCTTTATAAAGTTGTTATAGTAATTTAAATCTTTTGAAATAACAGTGGATACCAACAGCTACTCGCTTTACCGCTAGTTATATACAGCTGTGACCCCCAAAAGAATCGTGACGAAACATTTTGTAATTTTCACATTATCTAACAAAAATAAAATTGTAATAATGTGTAGGCGTATAACCTATCACGATATCATATTTCACATGTCAAACTACACGAGTGCCACAGTTATCAACCCTCAACGGGTATGCTTTCTTCTGCTGGCAACGTAGTCTTTATCTTACCGCATGAAGGTGATCTTGCTCAAATTGCGTCCTTTGCAAAGTCTATAATTATATACAACTTCACAGGCCTGCACGAACGTTTATGTATTGACGTCACTGCGGACAGCTTGCTACAAGCTGACATGAATGAAGTTGGAGTCCTTTGCTCATTTCATCATTGAAGGCAGCGTTTCTCAAACTTTTCTGAAGTGGGGACCACTTTTTTAAGTCAGAACAGTTTCGTGGACCACCTTACTCTTGTTCCCTTCGAAAGCAAATTTATCATTTATGTAGCATATTTTAACATCAATATACTTACATTTTAATGTAGAAATAATTAATTAAAATTAATTTAATTCAATTAATTTTATATTGGTATTAACTAATTAAGTTAAGAGAGAAGTTTTATATGATATTCTTATTGAATTTGGTATTCCCAAGAAACTAGTTCGATTAATTAAAATGTGTCTCAGTGAAACGTACAGCAGAGTTCGTATAGGTCAGTTTCTGTCAGATGCGTTTCCAATTCACTGTGGCCTAAAGCAAGGAGATGCACTATCACCTTTACTTTTTAACTTCGCTCTAGAATATGCCATTAGGAAAGTTCAGGATAATAGACAGGGTTTGGAGTTGAATGGGTTACATCAGCTTCTTGTCTATGCGGATGACGTGAATATGCTAGGAGAAAATCCACAAACGATTAGGGAAAACACGGGAATTTTACTGGAAGCAAGTAAAGAGATAGGTTTGTAAGTAAATCCCGAAAAGACAAAGTATATGATTATGTCTCGTAACCAGAATATTGTACGAAATGGAAATATAAAAATTGGAGATTTATCTTTTGAAGAGGTGGAGAAGTTCAAATATCTGGGAGCAACAGTAACAAATATAAATGATACTCGGGAGGAAATTAAACCCAGAATAAATATGGGAAATGCCTGTTATTATTCGGTTGAGAAACTTTTATCATCCAGTCTGCTGTCGAAAAATCTGAAAGTTAGAATTTATAAAACAGTTATATTACAGGTTGTTCTGTATGGTTGTGAAACTTGGACTCTCACTCTGAGAGAGGAACATAGGTTAAGGGTGTTTGAGAATAAGTTGCTTAGGAAAATATTTGGGGCTAAAAGGGATGAAGTTACAGGAGAATGGAGAAAGTTACACAACACAGAACGGCACGCATTGTATTCTTCACATGACATAATTAGGAACATTAAATCCAGACGTTTGAGATGGGCAGGGCATGTAGCACGTATGGGCGAATCCAGAAATTCATATAGAGTGTTAATTGGGAGACCGGAGGGAAAAAGACCTTTAGGGAGGCCGAGACGTAGATGGGAGGATAATATTAAAATGGATTTGAGGGAGGTGGGATATGATGATAGAGGCTGAATTAATCTTGCACAGGATAGAGACCGATGGCGGGCTTATGTGAGGGTGGCAATGAACCTTCGGGTTCCTTAAAAGCCATTTGTAAGTAAGTAAGTATTAAAACCTTCCCTGGCCATTGCTATCCTCCTTTTGACTTCCTAGCAGCAGCTCATGTTACTGCTTATAGTACACCCCAAGTATTTGAAACTGTCCACTTGCTCCACTGCCTCATTTAGAATTCGCAAGTTTACCTTCTTTACTTTTACCTATGACCATGGTCCTAGTCTTGCTTGCGGAGACAAAGAGGAAAGTAGAAAATAAGAAAGACTGGAGAATGGTGGGTTCGCAGTGAAAGATCTGCCCTTGGGTAGAACACTATGAATGAATGAATATCCACGTGGTCGAAGTGTTCCCTTAGCCGACTCTACATTGGAGAAAACCTGAAACCTACGAAACAAACGGAGATGATTATGAAAGAGGGGAAGTGTAATTATGATGGCAAAATGAGTCTGAAGTCCAAGCCGATTGGTTGAGGGAAAACCTCGGAAGAAACCTCAAGTAGGTAACTTGCCTCATCCAGAATTTGAACCCGGGCCCGCTCGTTCCACGGTCAGACGTGCTAACTGTTACTCCACAGCGGTGGACGGCAGAGTGGTTTAACCTCTTCCCTTACTATATATTTTACCAGTTTTGTGAAAAAAAGTGTCATTTTTTTTTATTTTCGTAAAGAAGTCATTTAATATTACAGAATCACTGTACATCACTAATTTTCTTACATACCTAAAAAATCACTATGAAATAGACATACATTCATACCTGAATTGAGACTCGCAATCCAAGAGGGGCCCAATATTTAATCATTTTCAAAATTTATTTCTCATGCAAAATAATTAGTAGAAGCTTGTTGCCATGGTTATATGAAAAGATGTAATGGAGATGTACTTACGAAACAAAAAATAATTAGTCCGAGGCATTTTGTAGAAACAGCAAACATTTTTTTTCAATTTCCCAAACGTTTGATGTAATGGACTTGGGCCCCTCTTGAATTCCGGGTCTCAATTATTATCCCGAGTTATCTCGTGCACCTTGATTCCAGCTCTGGTAGTTGTCCCACTTTGATTTTCTCCTCAACTATTTACCAACTTATGTTTTTTTATGGATTAACTAGCCGTACCCGTGCGCTCCGCTGCACCAGTTAGATATAAATATATAGTAATTACATAATTGAAATAGGACAATTGATCCAGGGAACATTCGTGTTTGATAGAAGGATAAATCGTTTATTATGTTACTTAATTTATATTGTATTAAAAAAATTAAAATGCGATCATTTTGATCCTGAGACCACTCATTTGGTCATAAAAATTATTTTAGGAAATACAGGAAACGAATGCCTATCAAGTTTTCTGCGCATAAGAAGCTATTTTAATCTTACCTGTCCTCGATTCACTCACAAGTTACTGTAATAACATTATAGCATTATGTCCATCTAGAGAAACTACAGTTTCCAATGGTGAAATAATAATTAATTATACAAATCGGTTAATTTAGCTTCCGATATTACTTCATACAAACACAGAAACATTCTCTGTAGGCTATCTTTAATAGCTTTTGATTGTTGATGTCCAAGGCCCCTTATAGACCAAGTCATTTGTTTTTTATTTCGTTACATGGCCTTAGATGGCAGTTATTTTAATTTTAAAACTCATTTATCTCATTAAATATCAGTCCTATCAAAATTTTTAAAGAATAAAACTTATCGGAAATCATTTTTAAAGAAACTTTTGTTATGTAACATTTTTCACAAAAATCAATAATACGCGAGATATTTCGATTTATTTAATTCAGGCCCCCTTATAATCCCCCTTTTAAATAACGTATTTTGAATGCCATATAGCCTAAAATCTAAGTTACAACGAACTTAATTTATATTCCAATTTTCTTCTAAATCCGTTCAGCCATTATCGCGTGAAAAGGTAACAAACATACAGACAGACAGACAGACATACAAACAAAAATTTCAAAAAAGCGATTTTCGGTTTCAGGGTGGTTAATTATATATGTTAGGATCAATTATTTTTGGAAAATCGAAAATTACCAGAAAAATTTCGGCTACAGATTTATTATTAGTATAGATTTATGAGGTACAATACCAGTGCTGTTATCAAGGCGTTAAATGTTGCTTGTCGTGTGATAGACTCGAAAGCAGGGTATTACGCACAGTGGTACATTGCATTCCGGACAGTAGTATCTGCTCTCCTATATGAGAGCGTTTTGAGAAGAATGGTGTAGCAATCATTTGAATATTTGTATCAGTACATCTGTTCTTCAGGTTTGTGAATAATGTTCTGTAGTATCACTATGCCCAAAAGTACACGTATTTCAGAGTCTGTAGTAGGCCGCTACGAATTATTTTCAGCATTGTGTGAACATTTATTAGCATGCCGAATCGTCTCCTCGAATATAATGTTGATGAGGTCATTATTAAAGAATAATTAAAAAAAAAAGAATTATCGTTATCAGAAAGAATGTTAAAATTACAGGGAATGGGGACCTCGGAGGTGCAGAAGAAAAGGTGCCAGATGTCTTCTATTCAAACCACTGTCGAAAAGACGCGACATCAACTGATCTGAATTTGTTTGTTGGTCAATAACTTCGTCTTCTGATACCGATGTTTCATTTCCTAATCTTCCACAGGAATATATTCCTGATCAAAAGTTTCGGAATCACTAACTTGATCCATCCTTACACAAAACAACACAAAAAACACTAAACACAAACAGAAGACGCCAAAACTAACTAGCATCTACTCACTACTGTGTGTGAATGCTATATGAGCATAGAATTCCACTCGCAAGGAAGAAGTACAAAAAACACCACCAGATATAGCAATATCACTAACTTCTTGCAGCCATCTAGTGAGGAAAAGGTTAATGAAAGAATGGAAACGTATATATTCGGGATACAATCCTTAGCAGCGAAAATGGGATTCAAACGAGTTAACTCGGGTTAATAAATTTTGACACAAGTTAGCAATCCGAGTTAACTCGGGTTAATAAATTTTGACACAAGTTAGCAATCCGAGTTAACTCGGGTTAACCAGGAAAGTGGTTAAAAGAAGAACGTTATTGAAGGTTTGATGTAATTGATTGAAATGTAGTAAATAATTTTCAATTCTTTGAGTGTATCAGTTCCATTCGACTATATCCATCCGAGCACGGGCCGAATGTGACTACAAACTCCATCACATTTCTTTACAGAAAGTACAATGAAGTATAATTAGGTTCAAGATGATGAATGGGACGCATGCAACACGCTGGCTAGACTATCAGCTAATTTGAAGCGGGATGGTAGTCGACAGTAATGACTCACCGCCATATCGTAAGAAAATATGGATCATTACCTCCGCGTCTGCTTCATGTCACAAGACGTACTTCACAATCATGTGGGAGAAATTTTACAGCTAACATGTGTTGGACATGCGAGAAAGAAATGGGCTGTAAATGTTTGAACGTGTAGGAATATACCACGGCGTTTGTTGTTTTCTGGTCGGTTTAAAAAGTCTTTTCTACTTAATTTCTGATATCATTTAGATTAAACAAGATGTCTTCCTTCGCTGTAGTTCAAGTGGTAGGCTCTTTGGCTGCAAATTTGTCGGTCCGAAGTTCAATTCCCAAACAGTACTGTATAGTGGAGAGTTATCTTTGTCCAAAGGCAGGAAGATAAATCCTTAGAATGCATTTTTTTTTTTCGGAAAGAGAGTAATTCTAAGGCTCTCGTATTATAATCATATAGGTCTTTCTTAAAAGATAAAGTCAGCTTTTGACGACTTCCATTACTGATGTGAACAAAATTTTATTAAACCTTTTTGTTTGAAATATCTCAATCAATAACTCTCTGAAATTAATGATATTACATACGGTCCACTCTGTATATATAATATACAGGGTGTTAAAAAGTATCCAATATTTTAGGAGGTGATAGTATGCATCAAAACAAGAAAATAATGTCTTATAAACATGGCTCCTACAAGACGTAGACTACTTTCTGAGATATGAACATTTGTTCATAGGAGGTGCTCAATGTGACGTCCATTTATGGCAATGCATTTTTCTGTCCTACAATACAGCAGATTACCAGATAATCATACCGTAGTTGACACCCCTGGCATGGAATATAGGAAAACAAAAGTTTCGATGCGGATATGAGAGGAGTTCAGCAGAGATTATTATGTGAATTTTCGTAATCAGCATTTGTGGGCTGATGAAAATCTCCATGCAGATGAAGAAATAAGGGATTATCACCGATTCTCGAACAACGTATGGGCAAGCGTTCTTAGCGATAGATTAAGGGCCATACGTGCTACCACTGAGATTAACTGGGGATCGTTATCAGGACTTCCTTATTAACGTATTGTCTACCTTGCTGGAGTATATGCCATGTCAGCAAAGACTACAGATGTGTTCATGCATGATGGCACACCAGTAAATTTTTTTCCGCAATGAGCGTGGATACCTGACGCTGACATTTCAGGACCTCTGGATTGATTGGGGAGGCCCCACACCTTGGCTTGTTCGTTCCACAAACCTAAATCCCCTAGACTTTTGATTATCAAGAACAACCAGGTCAATTTCAAAGAGTGCGTGATTCCTTATGCCGAAGGGCAGAGGAATGCATTGCCATGAATGGACGTCACATTGAGCACCTCCTATGAACAAGTGTTCAGATCTCAGAAAGTTATGTTGTAGGACCCATGTTTATTAGACATTATTTTCTTGTTTTGAGGCATACTAGCACCTCCTAAAATATTGCACCCTTTTTTAAACACCCTGTATATGTCGATGTCGTTGAAGTGAACGAGTCTTAATGTACATTTAGAAATTTAAGGGAGAAAATAATCCTTCAGTTTTTCATCATAATTGCGTAGTCCCATTCAGTTTTAGTATACTCCTACATAGATAACTACAGAAATATAGCACTGCTTAGGGACATTTCTAAAGAGCAAGATTTTTATGAAAAACTTACTATTCAACTGATAATAGTACTGAAGCTATGAGAAATGTATTAATTTTAAGTATGACGTGATGACAGGTACCGGTAATTTTAGAAATTATTTCTAAAGCCTCTTTTATGATCTTATTGAGACCTTAGGCATCAGAAATCTAATTTTTAGAGCCTAATGGCGAAGTGCATCAACATCGGTTAAAAACGCAGTAATCGTAGGTTATAAAATGACGGTTAAACAGTAACCATGGTTAAAATGTAATTTCTGTGCACCATTCATAATCACCGATTACTTAACCCTTTCCAGCCCAATGATTCCATATGGCATCATACACTTTACCTGCTCTGAGAATGCATGTAAAATGCCAAATGACTCCATATGCTATCATAGCCATATTCTTAGTTATATTCAAGATAGCTGGCACCCCTGAAATCCCCAAACAAGATACTATCGAACAAGCATTTCTCCTTCACGTCAAAAATATATATATATATATATAATTTGAACTGGTAATGGAAATTACGGGAAAACGGCCGAATGGATTTTAATGAGTGACCCCTCATTTTCATGCCTGGCATCCAAAGTTTTTCGGAAAAGTAGTAGTTTTCAGTGAAATGTCAATTTTCCTACATAATTTTCCTATTTTCCAAAATCCATCTGTTGTCAGTTTTGAGAAATAATTTTATTCAATCACGGCCGACTTGATTGAATTTCAGAACAAAACACACACTACAACAAACAATAGGCTATTACACGAAGGCCATGACCTGCAGGATTGCCGAGCTCAATTCAATTTGTTATTAAAAACTGATTCTGCAGTGTATAATTTTCTGAGTACAGCTGTGTATTGGATATTCAAATCTACGAAACTTGAGGTGGTTTAATGACATTATTACCATTAGAAATTAAATATTATTATAGTTAACATTCATGATGCGTCTATTTTTCATTAATTGTACATAATATTGATGCTATATTGATGACATGAAAGTGAAACGTTTTGAGGTTATGTACGTAAATGTAGAGAATATCTTAATTTAGATTTTCATTTCTATAATTTACTGAGTGACTGCTATATATAACTACAAAACTTAAGTAAGATAATAATAATATTATTATTAAAAATCAAATATTTTTATACTTATTAACCCAGTGGGGTTGGGTCTTTTTCATATACTTAATGGCGGTGTAATGTAGATATTGATATGTGTCATTGTCTTCAGTATTGGCTCGAGAGAGCGCAAAAATTACAATTCCTAAGGAAAGAGAAAAAGGTATTACTTACTGATAAAATAAGAGGCCTAGAAAATTTTGTAGTCTCCCGATCATTTCAGCAAGATCTCTTAGTAGGATAAAATGATTTAACGCTCTACATTTCAAATTCTACATGCAGCAGCTATACGAAAATGCTATTGTTCGAAAGCTTAGCAAACCTGACATTTTTTTAAACTTTCGTCTACCATCCACAATGACCTGAAATAGCTACTGCTATCGTCCTGACATTGATACTTGCGTTTTCGCGTTGAAACTAAAAAACTGAAGTTGGATAGGTTCAAGAAAAAGTATTTGGCCTGAAAAAATCCATTCAGAGGGAGTATGTTTCATTATTATGGAAGCAAATAACTATCAAAAAGACAAGTAGGCTATTCATCATTGAAAATAAATCTGAAAAATTTTTATTTGAACGTCTAACGAACTTAGTTTGCAGCAGCATTTGCTGCACAAGCCACTAGTATATATATATATATATATATATATATATATATATATATATATATATATATATATATATATATATATAATTTAATTTGGGCTGGAAAGGATTAAACATGATTAGCTGACACCTCACTTAACAGCATATAGTCTATGATGATACACTGTTTCTAAAAAATGATTAAATGAAAGCATCCATTCCTCTGTAAACATAATAATCAACATCTAAAAACCACTACGCTTACTCCATTCTACATGGAAACGATGTGTCCTATATTTTCGCACTGCATTTGTTTGCCTTTGGGCGTTGTTGTTTGCGAGTTGCATTTCTTTGTTTTTCAGCGCTGTTAGGTTAGAATCGTACAAAACTGAAAATTAAATGCCAAAAATGATTATATCCCAAGTGTGTTTGAAGTATTGATAGACTTAATTACTATATTTAAATATATTATATATGAAAAAAATGGAATATCGATAAAGGAAAAGGATGAAGAAGATTAGTACGAATGTGTGTACGATCCAGAACCCCATTCATACCAGGGAACTGTGCATTATCCTAAGATCCATCCATAACCTCTCTTCGTTCAGTCAGGGACGTAGAGAGAGATACTCGAGTGTCCCCTCTTAAAATACAGAAAATATAGAATTGCAATATAAGTAGTCGATCCCTAGGAGAAATAAGACTGTTTCTGTGTTGTTTTAAGTGATCCTTTTGTAGCAGCAAAATGAAACTGTAGATCTTATTCACGAAATACTCCTGAATTTTCTGTCACCTAATTCCTCGTAAGAATTCTCTCTTTCCACTAAAGAAACTTCACGCTCTCCATCATCTCTACCCAAGTAATCCAAGTACTGTACAATAATAATCGCCTTCGAAATAATCACCTGTAGATCTGGCCGCCATTTTGTTTTACTTGGTCTACTAATCACTGGTTATCTCCTTTAACCGCTCGAATATGGCTGGTTAGAGATTACCGTGGTTAACCTCCTATTTAAGTTCTAACCGAGATCGATGCACGGTAAAAATGCTTAACCAGGGCAATTTTAACTGGTGGTTACACTAACCGACGTTGATGCACGTGGGCCTAAATATCCGAAATCTAGCGCAGAGTCCCTTGGAGCCACACTAACGCTGATCTGTGCACTAAGTTGTGAGGCACCGTGTAGTTGGGAGTCACTAAATCACAGCCGGCCCGGCTATTATAACGCCATTGGCACCTGTTTCGGTCACACGCCTGTAAAATATTGCACTGCTATATGGTCTGCAACCTGCAATTGTCCCGCGTCCTTCCCGCGTTTGAATCGTAGACCTCAAGTAACGGGAGAAAGAGTGAGAGAGAGAGAGAGAGAGAGAGAGAGAGAGAGAGAGAGATCAGTCCATATTGGCGACAATTCGCGACCTCTTGTTTTCGCAAAAGAGAAATACTATATTAAATATCTTAATTCATAATTTTCTAAATAGTGCACAGTTCTTACTATATCATAACAGGAGGTAGCCTATACAGAGAAAGTATTGTGACGATGAAAAAAATGTTTCTAGGGAAACAAGGTTTTCATCATCCTTAATGGGAGAGGGTGGTATTTTTCGGTGAAAAATGAGTAATTTTTTCAATTTTTTTTTCTTTAAAATACTGTGTGATATGTATGGAATAACATTCTGTGAGTATTTATGACCTCATCGGATGTTTAGACGTCATTTTTAAACTTCCTGCGCTATGGATTTTAAAATCACATGCCCGTTTTGATTGGTGTTTCCGATAACTTCATTTTTTTTGCTACATTGCCGGACAGAAATCGATATAATTTCTGAACTATTAAAGATATATGCATGAAATTTAGAACACGCATTCTCTAGACTATTAGAAAACGTTTCTCTGCAACAGAATTTTGCTAATTCATTTCATTTTAAAAATATGTCTGTCTGTTTACAAAAAAGGAAACAAAATAGTTTTATTAAATTTTAATTGTTTATTTTACAAATGTAGGGACTAATATCAAAATTTTGTTACAGACAGATTGTAGAACATGCTTTTACAAGTAAATTAAAAAAAACTGTTGGAATCTGTCTTTAAAAATGGCTTAGATATATCTGTTTTAATAAAATCCTGCATTGGATATATATATTTTTAATCTGGAGTAACGGTTAGCGCGTCTGGCCGCGAAACCAGGTGGCCCGGGCTCGATTCCCGGTCGGGGCAAGTTACCACGTTGAGGTTTTTCCCAGTGTTTTCCCTCAACCCAATATGAGCAAATGCTAGGTAACTTTCGGTGCTGGACCCCGGACTCATTTCACCGGCATTATCACCTTCATCCCATTCAGACGCTAAAAAACATAAGATGTTGATAAAGCGTCGTAAAATAACACTGAACAACAAATTTTTACTTTTTGTCTTGCTCCGAAATAAAAATAGGTGAATATTAGCTACTAATATGTGTGCCCTAAATATGAATTTAAAATTCAAATTGCCCCATCACGTACCATTTTCCGGGGAAAGTGAATTGAATTTTTTTATGAAAAAAGTTTTTGTTTTTATTTTCCACTGCTACTAACACAATTACAACAGACTATGGATTCAAAATGCCTCATAATATTTGAAAAATGTGTACTGGATATAAAAATGATGTTACATAGTTTAAAACACAACAATAAAAATATATGTTGTATGATGAGAAAAATCTCGGAATTTGAACTTACCGTTGAAAATATTTTCTGGATGAATTCAGTTTATAACTTACTAGACCCGGGGTTGTCTTTTACAAGGAACAAACAATAATCTGCAAGCATCTTGGATCGTCTTTCCAGTTCAGATATTTATTGATGAAATCTTTCCCCATGCTCGTCGCTTACCGCTCCAAGATTAGGAGGAAAGAAATCCAAATGAGAATGTAAAAAGTGTATTTTGAGAGACATATTACACCTCATTTTCTCATATGCACTTAACATGGTTTCCACAACTGCGATGTAGTTGTCTGCCCTAGAATTTCCAAGGAAATTTGAGCAAACATCTTTGAAAGAGCGCCATGCCATTCTTTCTGTAACGGAAAGTTTTTCCTCGAACAAAGAGTTAGGCATAACTTTGCGAATTTGTGGACCGATGAAAATGCCCTCTTTTAATTTTCCTTCATTGATACTGGTAAAATTTTCTTTTTATACATCTTGATTACACAACTTTTAACACTGTATCACTTCGGAATAGGTATGATAAGACTTTCTTGTTTACATGTTTCGACCTATTTATGGGTCATCTTCAGAACTGGTCGTTGTTGGTCTTGGCGCCCTCCTATGAGGTGCGTTCGTAGTGTAGAGTCAAAGAGTGTAGGTGTGTTTTGAAATATCGTTGGAGTGTGTTATCGTGTGTCTGTATATTTCATATTGTTCTAGTGTGTTGAGTTCCTGTCTGGTTGGCATTTGTGATGTGTTCTGCATATGTGGAGGTGTTTTGTAATTTTGTTATGGCTGTGATGTGTTCTTTGTAACGTGTTTGAAATTATCTGCCTGTCTGTCCTATGTAGAAGTTGTTGCAGGTATTACATTTGTATACGCCTGTGTGATTGTATTTGTTTGTTTGTGTTGTTTGTGTGTTGAGATGTTTTTGTAGAGTGTTATTTGTTCTGTATGCGATGTTGTAATTTAATTTCTTGAATGAGGTTGCAATTTTATATGTGTTTTTGTTTTCGTATGTTAGTGTGATGTATTTTTTGTGTTCTTGTGTTTGTGTTGTATTCTTCTGTTTTTTTTTGTGGTTTTGTTTTGTCTTACATATTATGTTGTCTATTATGTTGGGGTTGTATCCGTTTTCTTGTGCTATGTATTTGATTGTGTTTAGCTCTTCGTTGTAATCCTGTTGGTTCATTGGTATGTTGAGTAGTCTGTGTACCATTGTTCGGAATGCAGCTTGTTTGTGTTGTGTGGGGTGGTTGGATGTGTTTTGTACGTGTGTTGTTGTGGGTTTTCTGTATATTTTTAATCAAATACTGAGTACCACATCCTTGTTTGTTCCTTGCCTAGACCTTACTTTGAACTGTTATGAAATTTACTTAATAGAAGGGACCAATAACTGTTTGTTTATTTATTAGAAGTACAAAAGAACATGCCAACAACCATAAGAAACCGGAAATAGGTCACAAACTCATAAAATGTATCAGCTTTTCTTTTGGTTTATAAACCCCAACCCGCGCCAGATGTTTCCTGGAGAGCGCTTATCGAAAAGTGAAATCATAGTATATCTTAAAAACCTTATGTGATACGAAGAAAGAAGATACATTTTCGGATTCAGCGCACACCAAACCATAAGGGACACATTGTTTTAAGTCGGAGCAAAATTCTTGTCGTTCAGTGTAACCTTACTTACTTACTGGCTTTTAAGGAACCCGGAGGTTCATTGCCGCCCTCACATAAGCCCGCCATTGGTCCCTATCCTGAGCAAGATTAATCCAGTCTCTATCATCATATCCCACCTCCCTCAAATTCATTTCAATATTATCTTCCAATCTATGTCTCGGTCTCCCCAAACGTATTTTTCCCTCCGACCTCCCAACTAACACTCTATATGCATTTCTGGATTCGCCCATACGTGCTACATGCCCTGCCCATCTCAAATGTCTGGATTTAATGTTCCTAATTGTGTCAGGTGAAGAATACAATGCGTGCAGTTCTGTGTTGTGTAACTTTCTCCATTCTCCTGTAACTTCATCCCTCTTAGCCCCAAATATTTTCCTAAGCACCTTATTCTCAAACACCCTTAACCTGTGTTCCTCTCTCAAAGTAGAGTCCAAGTTTTATAACCATAAAGAACAACCGGTAATATAACTGTTTTATAAATTTTAACTTTCAGATTTTTTGACAGCAGACTGGATGAAAAAATCTTCTCAACTGAATAATAACAGGCATTTCCCATATTTATTGTGTGTTTAGTTTCCTCCCGAGTATCATCAATACAGGGTGTTTCAAAAATACGGGGCATAATTTCAGGTATGTATTTCCCACATGTAGACAATCAAAATAGTTCATTACAACATGTGTCCGGAAATGCTTCATTTCCGAGTTATGGCTTTCACAACATTGGAATTCACCGGAACGTTTTTCTTTCCGCAGGTCGTTGCCGTGAAAGGAGACATTAAGTTCATTCCGAGGCGAAGGTTACATTCAGTGTTGTGTAGGCGTTAGACTGTGCGACATGTATTCAAATCAAGAGCTGGCAGAGATACACTTCATGTACGGTAAGGCGGAAGGCAATGCTGCGCTGGCTCGTCGTTTGTACCAGGAGAGGTACCCACAGCGACAATGTCCAGATCGGAAGACATTTGTACGTCTCCATTGCCGTCTGTGCGAGTATGGAAAATTTAACTCTCCTGGTTTGGGAAGGGGACGACCAAGATCTACAATTCCAGAAGTACAGGAGAGATTGGGAATTCTGGAGGCTGTGAACATGACTCCTTCTATCAGCACACGAAGGGTAGCGTTGCAAGTCAATGTTCCTCATACGACTGTCTGGACACTGTTGAAAGAGTATCAATTGTATCCTTATCATATGCAACGTGTACAGGCCCTGTCACCAGCAGATTACCCTGCACGAGTTAGGTTCTGTCAGTGGTTCTTGCAGCAGTGTGGTGTAAATCCGAACTTTCCTGCCTTAGTATTATTTACAGATGAAGCACAGTTCACACGAGACGGCATAACAAATTTCCACAATCAGCATGTATGGGCGTATGAAAACCGACGTGCAACTGTTCCATCTCATCACCAGGTGCGGTTCTCCCTCAACATATGGGCCGGTATCATTGGTGATCGATTAGTTGTACCCCATGTACTAGTAGACAGACTTACGGGGCAGGCGTACACAAACGTCCTGGAAAACACCATACCTCATGTTTTAGAAGACACTCCACTGATCAATCGTCAACACATTCACTTCTTGCAAGATGGCGCTCCTGCACACTTAAGTCGTACGGCTCGTCGGTACTTGGATCGAAGGTTTCCTGATCGATGGATAGGTAGGGGTGGCCCAATTGCTTGGCCTCCACGCTCACCTGATCTGAACCATCTCGATTTCTACTTGGGGCCATTTAAAATCATTGGTTTATTCGTCTCCGGTGCCTGATTTGGAATCCCTTCGGAATCGAATTGTGGCATGTTCTGAGGACATACGCAATACTCCTGGAGTTTGTGGATCGTGTTCGCAGGTCAATGAGACATAGATGTGAGGTCTGTATTCAAGCAGGAGGTGGACATTTTGAACATCTTCTATAATGACAACGACCTGCGGAAAGAAAAATGTTCCGGTGAATTTCAATGTTGTGAAGGCCATAACTCGGAAATGAAGCATTTCCGGACACATGTTGTAATGAACTATTTTGATTGTCTACGTGTGGGAAATACATACCTGAAATTATGCCCCGTATTTTTTAAACACTCTGTATTTGTTACTGTTACTCCTAGATATTTGAACTTCTCCACCTCTTCAAAAGATAAATTTCCAATTTTTATATCCCCATTTCATACAATATTCTCGTCACGAGACATAATAATATACTTTGTCTTTCCGGGATTTACTTCCAAACCTAACTCTTTACTTGCTTCCAGGAAAATTCCCGTGTTTTCCCTAATCGTTTGTGGATTTTCTCCTCATATATCACGTCATCCGCATAGACAAGCAGCTGATGTGTTCCGTGTAACCTAGTAAATTAAAAAATAAATTTTTAAAGCAGGTGGCAACCCTGCTCTGAGCATAGCATCTATCGACGGATATCATACAATAAAATGTTAAAGACAGTCTAACCCCAGAAATATCTTGTATACGAAGTGACAATAAGGAACCCCGACTCGATGGTTGAGGTTTGGAGGCCTTCTCCCCCAGATCCAGCTTGAGAACTGAAGAATTGAGAACAAGAAGGCTGCATTTATGATACAAAAAGTTGCAGTATAGAGTGAGGGGAGTTGATTTCCCAGACACGAGGCAGAAAGACATCTCTGGGTTCTCAGAGACCTGCCATATGGGCTGCAGCCACTTCTCAGTCATCTTGACACTTTGATGAACGAGCGCGCAAATGGCGCGGATTTGTTCCTGCGACGAGGGGTGAGTGTGGTGTGTTGCAGGGGAAGCAAAGGTACAAGGGGGTGTCTCGTGTACCGGGGGAGGGGGAGTTGGGGCGACTTGCTGATTGCCTTGCTTGTAATGACTGCGTGCAATCACACCTGATCGGGATTAAAATTTAATTGAGTGATTCAGAAAGTTACGCAGAAAGTGATTATGAATTAACTTGCGGATCCGTGACGTCATATGAGTATAAATTATTTTACGTAAGTCCCGAAAGAGAATAACAAAGAAGTCAGACAAGGTTTCCGCTACCTTTTAAATTATTAATAACTGCATGAAACGATTAGGGAAAACACGGAAAATCTACTCGAAGCAAGTAAAGCGATCGGTTTGGAAGTAAATCCCGAAAAGACAAAGTATATGATTATGTCTCGTGACCAGAATATTGTACGAAATGGAAATATAAAAATTGGAGATTTATCCTTCGAAGAGGTGGAAAAATTCAAATATCTTGGAGCAACAGTAACAAATATAAATGAGACTCCGGAGGAAATTAAACACAGAATAAATATGGGAAATGCGTGTTATTATTCGGTTGAGGAGCTCTTATCATCCAGTCTGCTGTCCAAAAATCTGAAAGTTAGAATTTATAAAACAGTTATATTACCGGTTCTTCTGTATGGTTGTGAAACTTAGACTCTCACTCTGAGAGAGGAACATAGGTTAAGGGTGTTTGAGAATAAGGTGCTTAGGAAAATATTTGGGGCTAAGCGGGATGAAGTTACAGGAGAATGGAGAAAGTTACACAACGCAGAACTGCACGCATTGTATTCTTCACCTGACATAATTAGGAACATTAAATCCAGACGTTTGAGATGGGTAGGGCATGTAGCACGTATGGGCGAATCCAGAAATGCATATAGAGTGTTAGTTGGGAGACCGGAGGGAAAAAGACCTTTAGGGAGGCCGAGACGTAGATGGGAGGATAATATTAAAATGGATTTGAGGGAGGTGGGGTATGATAATAGAGACTAGATTAATCTTGCACAGGATAGGGACCGATGGCGGGCTTATGTGAGGGCGGCAATGAAACTTCGGGTTCCTTAAAAGCCATTTGTAAGTAAGTAAGTAAGTAAGTAAGTAAGTAATAACTGCATGAATGAAATAACAATTCAACAAGTTTCTTCTTTTTTATACTACAGGGACATCATTTTATTTTGACTTCAATTTGTATTGTACCTGGGTTTATGAATGTACTTCACTCCCACTCCTTCTAGTAGCAAACTTCCACACACAACCAAAGCCGCAAAGTCGTCTTACGGTCATAGTAAACAGTACAGAGTGAGTGATATAGTATGTTCCAGAAATATGATCGCATTTTTCAGTGAAGAAATGCATTGCCATGAATGGACGTCACATTGAGCATCTCCTATGAACAAGTGTTCAGATCTCAGAAAGAATGTGTTGTAGGACCCATGTTTATTAGACATTTTTTCCTTGTTTTGATGCATACTAGCACCTCCTAAAATATTGGATACTTTTTTAACTCTCTGTATAAAAAATTGACTGGAACATGGTAACAGACTATGGGTCTACAGTAAACTAAAAAAATGCTGTTTTTATACCCAAATTACTGTATTACCCACTCTATAGGAGATAGGGACTTAACACTGCCATATGAAATCTATGTAGGCTATGGAAACATTGAATAAATAAGCTAATCTGTGGGCTATGTTTACAAAAAAACTAGCTAGCAGGCTTTGACAAATTTGTAAAACAAGTGAACATCAGCCTTTGACTTAGCAACCATAAATGCTGTTCTCTTATTTTACAAATTGTGTAAGCCTGCTAATTTCTAAACATGGCCACCGATTAAGTTATAAATAATTTATTAAATGGCCATCTTACTCGTGTTAATTATGTAAGCATGTGTGGCTTACAGCTGTTTCGGTGCTACTTGACACCATCCTCAGAGCCTACTAGATCTCGGCGCTATCTCAACTTCGCTGCCTGTTATGTGGGTGCGTTCGTGTGATGAAGAGTTGTGTCAAATAGTGTGTGTGTTCTGAAATTGATAATTAATCAATTATTTATATTCAAGTGTTAAAACTAGTGCACGAAAGATTCAACAGTGATTAACTTATTTCATCATTGCTTTTATATAGATATAGGTTTCTTTAGTAGGTTATTTTACGATGCTTTCTCAACATCTTTGGTTATTTAGCGTCTGAATGAGATGAAAGTGATAATGCCGGTGAAATGAGCCCGTGGTCCAGCACCGAAAATTACCCAGCATTTGCTCATATTGGGTTGAGGGAAAACCCCGGAAAAAACCTCAACCAGATAACTTTTCCCGACCGGGAATCGAACTCGGGCCACTTGGTTTCGCGGCCAGACGCGCTAACCGTTACTCCACAGGTGTTGACTATAGGTTTCTTATGTAGTCTAAATGTTAAATATATTTGTCCTATAAAAAAAGTAAAGGTAAAAGTGAAGGTATCCCTGTAACATGCCATGAAGGCGCTTGGGGGGCATGGAGGTAGAGCCCCATGCTTTCCATGACCTCGGCACTAGAATGAGGTGGTGTGGTCGGCACCACGCTCTGACCGCCTTTTACCTCCGGAAAAGACCCGGTACTCAATTTTATAGGAGGCTGAGTGAACTTCGGGGCCGTTCTGAACTTTGGCAACGAGAAAAAAATCCTGTCACCACCTGGGATCGAACCCCGGACCTTCCAATCCGTAGCCAGCTGCTCTACCAACTGAGCTAAGGAGGTACCTTTGAAAATGTGCGAAAACATCGACCCCGACGTCTAGAATATTAGGTATGTATGCATACATGAATATAAACTTTAAATTTTCCCGTGACCTGTCTCTAAACGCGAGTTAGTAATATGGAATCGTAGAAGTTTTTGTGAAATCAAAGAGCCATATCTCCGTAACCGTTCGAAAATGGACCTATATTCATATGAACTTTTTGACTCAGAATGACTTCAGAATTCACATCCCAAATTTTTTACCTTTCCTCGTGAATCACCCTGTATATATAGATTTCTTATGTAGTCTAAATGTTAAATGTCTTTGTCCTATACAGAAAAACACACTGTATTTCAAATTGTTTTTTTTTCAATCGTCTCTTTATTTATTATACATATTCCATATTCTTTCTCTGCTTTCGAAGTTGAATGTTCTATCTAAATTGTCTAAGTCAATGAATGCCGGATACATATGCTATTGATTTAAACTCAATGAGTGATATGTTATTTGCAACAAATTCTGAAGGATGGAAGCATTGCTTTGTTAATTTATTTTTGAAGCCAGCCCCAGGGAATAAATACACATTTCTTTGCAAGTAGAACAGCCACATAAAAGGAAGTCAACAAATTAACGATTCGCTTATCGTGTAGTCAAATCACTAATGGAGAGAGAGAGCTCTTTAATGAAAAAAAAAAGCACGATATAACATGGACGTCGACAGAAAAAGGCTACATCTATATTAGTGGTGAAAATATGGGTTTGGCCTGCTTGATAACATAATCACAAGCTTGTGACATCCTTGATATATCCCAGGCGGAATAAGCTGATACATGGCCGGCGGGGGTGGGGTGGTGAAGGAGGAGAAAGCCTTGTTAACACGGACAGAACAATTTGTTCCCAGATCATAAACTATATAAAACATGTGTGAAAGACAGATAATAATTCCAGCATTTCCTTGTTAAACACAGCCTTCAATCTCTCCGAGGTGAAATCGGATACCGCGAGGATCCAGATAATTTCAAGCTACGCCCAATGTATCCCCCTTAAAGTCAATCCGTGTGAAATACTACAAGGACGACCGTGTGAAGAGAGAGAGCTAATCCCAAATTCAGAAAGTCTTCAATGGGCACCCTTCCATCTGGTTGGCACTCTCTCTTTGTCTGTCTTAACATCGTGATGCGTCCTTCTCACACGACTTGGGTACAAAAGTGTCTTTAAGCAAAGAAATTATCCGTCAACTGGGGTAACATTGGTCCAGTTGTTTTAGTGTGCCATTCTAAAAGTAAACTTTTGTAATTTATGTGTTTGTTCACTTATTTTAATGAAATATTTTACAAGGAGTTCTGTATGAAATAATAATGGCTCCTAAAGCATTGCAAAATATCTTGCCGTTATCTGTTATCTGAGTTCGTAATTTGTTAATAATGTGCCAATGTTACCTTGACTTTGCCAAAAATTTCCAACTTGCATAGTGCGCTATATTTAGGATCATCTTGGGCCGCTTTAATCCCAAGTGAGTGCTGGTTTACCCTACTTATATGATAAAATGTACATAAATGACACTCACATGGCAATTTCATTAATAGTGAATATTTTATTAGGAAAACATGCAAACTGAAAGTCATATTAGAAATCATATATTATATTATATTATATTATATTATATTATATTATATTACATCATGTTATATTATATTATATCATATTATTTACTTACTTACTGGCTTTCAAGGAACCCGGAGGTTCATTGCCGCCCTCACATAAGCCCGCCATTGGTCCCTATCCTGAGCAAGATTAATCCAGTCTCTACCATCATATCCCACCTCCCTCAAATCTACTTTAATATTATCTTCCAATCTACGTCTCGGCCTCCCCAAAGGTCTTTTGCCCTCTGGCCTCCCAACTAACACTCTATATGCATTTCTGGATTCGCCCATACGTGTTACATCTTCTGCCCATCTGAAACGTCTGGATTTAATGTTCCTAATTATGTCAGGTGAAGAATACAATGTGTGCAGTTCTGTGTTGTGTAACTTTCTCCATTATCCTGTAACTTGATCCCTCTTAGCCCTAAATATTTTCCTAAGAACCTCATTCTCAAACCCCTCAATCTCTGTTCCTCTCTCAAAGTGAGAGTCCAAGTTTCACAACCATACAGAACAACCGGTAATATAACTGTTTTGTAAATTCTAACTTTCAGATTTTTTGACAGAAGACTAGATGACAAAAGCTTCTCAACCAAATAATAACAGGCATTTCCCATATTTATTCTGCGTTTAATTTCCTCCCGAGTGTCATTTATGTTTGTTACTGTTGCTCCAATATTATATTATATTATATTATATTATATTATATTATATTATATTATATTCATTGATAATCGAAAGTCCAGGATAACAGAGAGGGTTTGGACCTGAACGGGTTACATCAGCTGCTTGTCTATGCGGATGACGTGAATATGTTAGGAGAAAATCCACAAACGATTAGGGAAAACACGGGAATTTTATTTGAAGCAATTAAAGAGATAGGTTTGGAAGTACGAGTAAATCCCGAAAAGACAAAGTATATGATTATGTTTCCTGACGAGAATATTGTACGAAATGGAACTACAAAAATTGGAAAATTTTCTTTTGAAGAGGTGGAAAAATTCAAATACGGGAGCAACAGTAACAAATATAAATTCTACACGGGAGGAAATTAAACACAGAATAAATATGGAAAATGCCTATTATTATTCGGTTGAGAAGCTTTTATTATCCACTCTGCTCTCAAAAAATCTGAAAGTTAGAATTTATAAAACAGTTATATTACCGGTTGTTCTTTATGGTTGTGAAACTTGGATTCTCATTTTGAGAGAGGAACAGAGATTAAGGGTGTTTGAGAATAAGGTGCTTAGGAAAATATTTGGGGCTAAGAGGGATGAAGTTACAGGAGAATGGAGAAAGTTACACAACACAGAACTGCACGCATTGTATTCTTCACCTGACATAATTAGGAACATTAAATCCAGACGTTTCAGATGGTCAGGGCATGTAGCACGTATGGGTGAATCCAGAAATGCATATAGAGTGTTAGTTGGGAGACTGGAGGGAAAAAGACCTTTGGGGAGGCCGAGACGTAGATGGGAAGATAATATTAAAATGGTTTTGATGGAGGTGCGATATGATGGTAGGGACTGGATTAATCTTGCTCAGGATAGGAACTGATGGCGGGCTTATACACCATTCCTGACGTCATCTAAGCATTGGTTTAGTTTCCCTTCTGAATAATTTGCATATGGCCTAGTTCCTGGCACATCTATATGTGTTTAGTCTCCCTTATTTTTCGAAATATTATCAATACTACTACTTAGGCCTACTGGCTTTTAAGGAACCCGCAGGTTCATTGATGCCCTCACATAAGCCCGCCATTGTTCCCTATCCTGAGCAAGATAAATCCAGTCTCTATCATCATATCCCACCTCCCTCAAATCCATTTTAATATTATCTTCCCAGCTACGTCTCGGCCTCCCTATAGGTCTTTTTCCCTCCGGCCTCCCAACTAACACTCTATATGCAGTTCTGGATTCCCCCATAGGTGCTACATGCCCTGCTCATCTCATACGTCTGGATTTAATGTTCCTAATTGTGTCAGGTGAAGAATACAATGCGTGCAATTCTGTGTTGTGTAACTTTCTCTATTCTCCTGTAACTTCATCCCTCTTAGCCCCAAATATTTTCCTAAGCACCCTACTCTCAAAAACCTTAATGTATATTCCTCTCTCAAAGTCAGAGTCCAAGTTTCACAACCATAAAGAACAACCGGTACTATAACAGTTTTATAAATTCTAACTTTCAGATTTTTTGACAACAGACTGGATGATAAAAGCTTCTCAACCGATTAATAACAGGCATTTCCCATATTTATTCTGTGTTTAATTTCCTCCCGAGTATCATTTATTTTTGTTACTGTTGCTCCCAGGTAATTGAATTTTTCCACCTCTTCAAAGGATAAATTTCAAATTTATCATAATCATATAGGCCTACTTTGTCTTTCCGGGATTTACTTCCAAACCTATTTCTTTACTTGCTTCAAGTAAAATTCCCGTATTTTCCCTAATAAATATAACCAATACGGCAAATAATGTGTATTATATGTCTTTCTGTTGTTAAATTTTACCGCCTGTTATGAGCCTGAAGTTCTTGAGTTTCTGAAGATGGCCCATAATAAGCCGAAACATGTTAACCAGTTACGGTAAAATTTAACATAGAAAGACATATATTACATATTCCGTGTGATATAGTGTTAAAAGTTGTGTAATCAAGATGCAAATAATGTACTGAATTTCACATTTAAATTACTTTGTCAATCATATTTACCAACTTTCTTAATACATGTCAATTTTTTACTGCTGAAAATATCGTTTCACCACAGAAATTTTCAGAATATTTTCACACTACCAAACAGTTGATCGACTTAAAACAGTGCTGCTGCCTACAGGTAAGTTCTGAAAATACTTGGTTCAACTGTTTCACTGGCTGAAGCTATCATTTACACAGTACAGTTGAAACTACTAAAATATACCACATTTTCTGGGAGACAAAAATTCAAATATAGTCTACATTCTCTGTTGAGCCAAAGTTACCCTTAACGGGTCAACGGGTATCAAAAACTGTGGTACGAGATTTTAGGAAATCCATATTATTTTGATTGCGTGTAATGTATGTACAGGAATCACTACAATGAATTTAAGATAAATAAGTCTTTCATGTCAGGAAGAAAGAGCATGAATCAAAATAACAAGTTTTCAGGACAAAGGTTTGAAGTTTCCAAATTAGTTATACATAAAAAAGCATATTTTTTTTCTTTGAAGTAGTTCTCCACTACAGCTTGAGCAGTAGAGTTTTCAGCTATATTCCTGCTGATCAGATCTCGATTCGGTTATTTAACAACTGTGTGATTATCTTGGGAAGATGAGAGAAAGAATTCTCTAAGGAACTGCCAGAAATTCACTTTACGATTGGGTAAAATCTAGAGGAAAATCAATCAAATAATGGCTGAAGTGGGATTCGAACTGACGCCTCAGTGTAGTGACTGAATCCAGCTTACCCACCCCTAGATCACGATGACGGTCCTTTCCTTTTTAATCCAATATCATCCATAATTGAAGCGTTGGGTCGAATAACGGTCTACGTCACAACTTTTCAAAATCGAGTTTTTAATGGAATAATGCTCTGTATTCCTTTATTAATTATTCCTATACTAATTAAAATGTGTCTCAGTGAAACATACATCAGAGTCCGTATAAGTCAGTTTCTATCTGATGCTTTTCCAATTCACTGCGGGCTAAAGCAGGGAGATGCACTATCACCTTTACTTTTTAACTTCGCTTTAGAATATGCCATTAGGAAAGTTCAGGATAACAAGCAGGGTTTAGAATTGAACGGGTTACATCAGCTTCTTGTCTATGCGGATGACGTGAATACGTTAGGAGAAAATCCACAAACGATTAGGGAAAACACGGAAATTTTACTTGAGGCAAGTAAAGCGATCGGTTTGGAAGTAAATCCCGAAAAGATAAAGTATATGATTATGTCTCGTGACCCGAATATTGTACGAAATGGAAATATAAAAATTGGAGATTTATCCTTCGAAGGAGTGGAAAAATTCAAATTTCTTGGAGCAACAGTAACAAATATAAATGACACTCGGGAGGAAATTAAACACAGAATAAATATGGGAAATGCCTGTTATTATTCGGTTGAGAATCTTTTATCATCTAGTCTGCTGTCAAAAAATCTGAAAGTTAGAATTCATAAAACAGTTATATTACCGGTTGTTCTTATGGTTGTGAAACTTGGACTCTCACTGTGAGAGAGGAACATAGGTTAAGGGTGTTTGAGAATAAGGTTCTTAGGAAAGTAATTGGGGCTAAGCGGGATGAAGTTACAGGAGAATGGAGAAAGTTACACAACGCAGAACTGCACGCATTGTATTCTTCACCTGACATAATTAGGAACATTAAATCCAGACGTTTGAGATGGGCAGGGCATGTAGCACGTATGGGCGAATCCAGAAATGCATATAGAGTGTTAGTTGGGAGACCGGAGGGAAAAATACCTTTGGGGTGGCCGAGACGTAGACGGGAGGATAATATTAAAATGGATTTGAGGGAGGTGGGATATGATGATAGAGACTGGATTAATCTTGCACAGATAGGGACCGCTGGCGGGCTTATGTGAGGGCGGCAATGAACCTTCGGGTTCCTTAAAAGCCATTTTTAAGTAAGTAAGTAAGTAAGTATAATGCTCTGTATAGTCTTACACAGCTGTGACAAAAATTGTTTTTCAATATCTGTATCAGAGGCATTTCTAGACTAGTTACAACCATGAATTTCTTGGTTGGAACGACGGTCTATGTCACCAGTCACTTCTAGCGTATCCAGTTGTTTACATCGTATCGGGAGTTATTCCACGGGAATTGTTCTCTTTACGAATACTGGGTACTTGAACTGTCTGTGTCAGGTTGCGGTTGATCTATTACGTAAAATGGACGACTGCAATACAGTGACGATTTCTACGGTAGATATTGATCGGCTAAATAAATCTAAAAAAAAGGATCCAGATTCGAGACAAATTAATATTAATAAGTGGAAAGAAATGTCACGAAAGTCGCGGAGAGATAGTGGTCTTGGGTATACAACAAGGAAGACGAAGTCGCAAGATAGTCCGAAAGATCCCCCAAGTGATGTAAGTTCCTGTCTGTTATATTTGCAGTACTTTAGTTGTATTTTAATTTCCACTTTAACTGCGATCCAGATCTGGAATGTCCAATGCAAAAATGTCCACTTTCCTTATTGGCTAATATGTATTATAGTTCAATGTTATAAAATGTCCTGAGTTTGATGTCCTCTCGTAGTGATGGAGGAAATCAATTAAATACCGATATATTGATATTGCAATATATTGCAAACCTAATTTCGATAAACGATATGTATCGCAAGGAAACATATCGTTATATCGAACGATTATCGATATATCGCTATTCCGTAAGGAAATTGCATTTTCAGGCGTACATTTACTATATTACAATAAAAATACTTAAATTTTAATATTCTTTTATGCTCGACCATGCCGAAATGTACTAATTATACACCCGGTAGCAGTCCTTTAATGCATGTCATTAAAGTACACCTACTCATTAAAGTACAGGTCTTCAGCTTACATGTGTTCAGCCAATGACAAGTCAGCTTTGTACCGTTATAAAACCGCAAGTATAGATTATTCTCGGATATGCAATCGAAAGAGAATTAGCGAAAAGTCACGGAGGCTGGAAATCCAATACTGTCGCAGAAGGTTATGTTCTGTTACTATAATAATTAGCGTTAATTGTAAATAATATTCAAATAAATTCAATTTGTCATCTCGTTTTTCAATGTCGAATTCAATAATCAAGGTTATAATATTATAATATTATCAAGTTTAACGGGACTACGTCAAGGTCAGTGACATTATTGTTCCTCGGAAAAAATCAATACTTTCGCGTCTGCGCACATCTCACAATTCACGACCTAGAACAAGGTCACTTCCGATCTTGTCAGATACCTACAAATAAAATGTATACATCTGAATACCGGTAATTTCAAGTTAGAAATATGGTCGATCATAAAAAGTCGTATGAAACTCGCCTATAATGATAATTAAGAAGCTCGATTCTTAATTACTATCATTATAGGCTCGTTGCATAATGTACTATTTTACCATTGAAATTAACAGCATAACAGTCAAAAGCATAAATGTAAAATTGTAACAATAAACCATACATTTTCATTACCATATAATGTAGGTTCTAACCTAAATCAAAATTATGGTGGAGGCAAGGGAGCTTAAATGATACAGTGGGAAAGAGGTAAGTGAATTCTGCATGGTTGAGTATTTGATAACGATTCAATTATTCTAATGTTATATAGGATTCAATCCAGGACACAGATATAATGCTCTTTTCTACCTAACAATGTAATCATTTTCAAAAGTAAGTAAACAGAACTAGTAATTATTTTTAAATGTAAGTAAACCGTACTTAGAATGTTACAAATCTTAACAAACTTCACAGTTGATTTGATACATTCTTTCTACAGTAAGTTCCATTGCAAGTTATTGTTACACTCCAACATTCCAAACAACAATGGTGATGATTATAGGGAGAGAATGTTATGCACTAAAATATACAGGGACATCATTTTATTTTTACTTGCATTTTTATTGTACCTGCATTTCTGAATGTACTTCACTCACACCCCTTCACTAATGTCCTTGCTCCCGTCAGACACACAAACTTACGGCCGCTGTTGCATTCGAAGTCTTCAAGCACTGAAGTGAACACTGCAGTGTATAGTGTGTTTCAGAAATATGGTTGCGTTTTCTATAGAAGAAAGAACCTATATTAATAATATCGTACTAAAAAATTATATTCAAGAAACGATAAATTCAATTTCAGAGAATATGCTTCAAAATGTTTTTAATAATATGCGTAAAGAATTGAAGCCTGCATTGTAATGAACGGCAACTATTTTCAGCAACTTGTTTAAGAATTCAGATTAGCTTATTTTGAATTGAGGTGGCTAGAAGCAAAGGAATGCTAGTGGCATTTGTAATAACATGAGTTAAGTGCATTCAGTGTAAGCTAAAGTATCTAAAATTTTAGTGGCAAAGGGATATTTTAATCGCATCATATATTAAAATTTAAATAAAAATTTCATTGATTTTACGAAATATTTAAACCCCATTTTCTCAAAAGTAACTTAAGTGCACTTACAGCCCTTTACTTATGAACCCCTCAATTTAAATGCACTCTCTATATTGTATGTTAACACCAATAATTAATATGCTAAATGAAATAGACATTACATAACGAACATAGCCACCTGAAAAGTTGAGTTTTTGAAAAAAAAAAATGTTACTACTCTGCTGTATTTTGATAAATTCCGTAAAAGTGGTGATCAAACTGAAAATCGTAATATCGTATTTCCCTACAACATAAATGGATACACTACTTTTCTCTCCTCCTATACCTAGTAGAATGATTTGTTTACATATTGCACTAGTAACATCAAACTCCTATAAATAAAGGGGGCAACAGTGTTCCCGAGTGTAGCCAGGTTAATGTTAAAAATGTTGGTAAAAATAAAGTGATGTCCCTGTATAATAAGAAAACAGAATGTGAGCACTAGGTTGTGCATAGAAATCATAGACGTATACAAATACTGTATCACATCGGTATTAAATTCTTGTTTCTCTTTCCATTTCAGACTATAGAAATAAAAGTTTTGGTACCCATTTTGAGGTCAGACGGTTCCCTTTCAGGGTGGGAGTTGCTCTCCTACCTTGGAGAACATTAATAACAATATTAAAACAGTAGTAGATAAACCTCCCGTCTGTCTCACGTTCGAACACGCTGCATTTTGAATTTGGTGCTGCATAATAAACAGTTTGAATTCGAATACCAGTCCAGCCAATTAGATCAAGGTATTGAGTGAGGTTGCACAATTATGTAACTGTCCACCTTCAGTAGCGCCATCTCTCGGGAATTATCGGAGTTGTCTAGTGTGGATTTTGTTGTTAATAATGGTAATAACCTACAAATAAAAATCGATAAATTTAAGAGAAAACCGATCTATTATACGATATATTGAATCAAAATTTCGATATCGATATATCGGTATATCGTAAAAACTGATATCCCATCACTAATTGTCTTCATTATTAATAAAACTTATACTTAACAGATAAGCCATTTGTTGGGATGGATACTGCATATTCGGAACAGGGATTTAAATTCCATTCCCCAACAATTTCTTAACTGTAATATTTAATTTTCTTTATTCATTTGCTATTGTTACAACTTTCATTAATTTAATGGTGTCCCTAAATCCCATTTTTTACTTGGTTATTTAACGACGCTGTATCAACTACGAGGTTATTTAGCATCGATGAGATTGGTGATAGCGAGATGATATTTGGGAGATGAGCCGAGAATTCGCCATAGATTACCTGACATTTGCCTTATGGTTGGAGAAAATCTCGGAAAAAACCCAACCAGGTAATCGAACCCGCGCCCGAACGCAATTCCGGATCAGTAGGCAAGCGCCTTAGCCGACTTAGCTACTCCGGTGGCTCCTACATCTCAATACTGCAGTTATTTTCTAATAATAGTGTTATTATATCAATATTGTATGTTTATTCATGATATAACATTGAGTGTAACTTTAATAAATTACATGGTGTTAATTCATATTAACATATAGCATTTAAAAATAAATGTCTTTATCATTTTGTTCATAATTCAACCTTTTTATTGATTTTGTATATTTCATAATATTCTGATTATATAGAACTGTTTATTGTCTGTATTCCCTAGTACCATTTCTGTGGAGTTAAAAATGATACAAATTTCTATGATGTGTAATACTTACTTACTGGCTTTTAAGGAACCCGGAGGTTCATTGCCGCCCTCACATAAGCCCGTCATTGGTCCCTATCCTGAGCAAGATTAATCCAGTCTCTACCATCATATCCCACCTCCCTCAAATCCATTTTAATATTATCTTCCCACCTACGTCTCGGCCTCCCCAAAGGCCTTTTTCCCTCCGGCCTCCCAACTAACACTTTATATGCATTTCTGTATTCGCCCATACGTGCTACATGTCCTGCCCATCTCAAACGTCTGGATTTAATGTTCCTAATTATGTCAGGTGAAGAATACAATGCATGCAGCTCTGCGTTGTGTAACTTTCTCCATTCTCCTGTAACTTCATCCCTCTTAGTCCCAAATATTTTCCTAAGAACCTTATTCTCAAACACCCTTAATCTCTGTTCCTCTCTCAAAGTGAGAGTCCAAGTTTCACAACTATACAGAACAACCGGTAATATAACTGTTTTATAAATTCTAACTTTCAGATTTTTTGACAGAAAACTAGATGACAAAAGCTTCTCAACCGAATAATAACACGCATTTCCCATATTTATTCTGCATTTAATTTCCTCCGGAGTGTCATTTATATTTGTTACTGTTGCTCCAAGATATATGAATTTTTCCACCTCTTCGAAAGATGAATCTCCAATTTTTATAGTTCCATTTCGTACAATATTCTGGTCACGAGACATAATCATACACTTAGTCTTTTCAGGATTTACTTCCAACCCTATCGCTTTACTTGCTTCAACTAGAATTTCCACGTTTTCCCTAATCGTTTGTGGCCTTTCTCCTAGCATATGTTGCTAAAGAAGCAAACCTATTTGAAATTTCAACCTGATGACGTTGCTTAGTTTCCTCGTCCTTTAATTTCAAAATATTGAATCTACTAATATTAGCTTGTTGCTCTACTCGCTTGGCTACTGATAGTTTTTCTCTTAATTCTCCAATTACCAAATAATGGTCAGAATTACAGTCTGCCTCCCTGAAAGTTCGAATGTCTACTATACTAGTGTGCCCCCTTTTATCTACCAAGATGTGATCTATCTGGTTATGTGTCATTCCGTCATGATGTGTAATATGACTTTGAATAACATACAATCGTATACTTCGCTTTCGCTTAGCTTACAAAACATATTGATGGAATAATGGTCTATGTTGCTCATCCGATAGTAAATTTATGAGCGGAATTACGATGAACATTAGCAGATTGTAACCTACACCGTTATTCGGCCCAACGCTTCAATTAGAAATTTGTTCTTCCTCATTCGAATCTGTACATCATATTTTTCAAGCATTAACAAGCCTACATAAAGAGGGAGCGACACAGAAGCCTATATTTCATCCAAGACATACGGAACCTGCTATGAGGAACTTGGAACTAATTATTCGTTTAAAGCCCTTAAGCAAATACTAGAAAGAGGCGGATATCAAAGATGGCAATTACACAATGACAGACGAGACTTTATCCTTCATACTTATACAGGTTTAATGAAGGTTTGCAAGAGTAAGTTGTAAGAATTTAGTAATGTAATGGTGATGCTTAGATAAAAATGTTGTATCCGTTGGAGGATAAAATCGATATGAATGATCATTTGCAGATAAAAGTAACACCTGCGTCGATGACAGAATGATTATCGATTCTTATCCAAATAAACGTTGGTCTACAATTCCATGAATCATCTTTTAATCATACAAACAAGGGACGCATTTCAATTATAACTGACAGAAAAAATTAGATGTCACGATATAAAAAGGTGATACGTGTTTTATCAATCGTGTTTTACGGTTTCTTAACAATTCAGTTACTTCGTAAATGTTACTGCGAATGACTGGCTAGGACTATTTGCAGTTTATTGTCTGCAACTGTCGAACGATGTAGTCTATAGTAAATAATAATAATAATAATAATAATAATAATAATAATAATAATAATAATAATAATAGTAATAATAATAATGGAGAAAGATACACAACACAGAACTGCACGCATAATAATAATAATAATAATAATAATAATAATAATAATAATAATAATAATAATAATAATAATAAAGATTTATTTTAGCTGGCAGAGTTAAGGCCGTAAGGCCTTCTCTTCCACTCAACCAGCAAAAAGTATACATGCATTGTATTGTATTGTATTGTATTTATTAACATTCCATGGTATTCATACATTGCTTCACAGCTAGAATATGGAACAAGTCAAAAAACTTAATACTATTATAAAATCTTAATTTATAGTCACAGTCTAGATGAAATATATACAGACGAGATTTACAATATAGTCCACTAGTACAACACAAAGTTTTAGTATCAATTTCATGAAGTGTTATTGAATGTCATGAATTCATGTACAGAATAGATGGCGTGAGAAATTAGGTACTTCTTTAATTTGGCTCTAAATAATCTTATGTTTTGAGTTTCATTTTTTATATCGATAGGGAGGCTATTACAAATTTTTACTGCCATATAACGCACTTCTTTTTGATAGCACGATAGAGTTGCCGACGGAGTATGAAAGTCATTTTTTGACGTGTATTTATGCTATGAATTGTTGAATTAGTTACAAAGTTTTCACGATTACATAAGAGGAAGATTATTAATGAAAAGATATACTGACAAGCCATGGGCATTATTTGTAGTTTTTTGAAAATAGTCCTACAAGATTCCCTAAATTTGGCACCTACTATTATTCTAATTGCTCTATTCTTCACCTGACATAATTAGGAACATTAAATCCAGACGTTTGAGATGGGCAGGGCATATAGCACGTTTGGGCGAAACCAGAAATGCATATAGAGTGTTAGTTGGGAGGCCGGAGGGAAAAAGACCTTTGGGGAGGCCGAGACGTAGATGGGAAGATAATATTAAAATGGATTTGAAGGAAGTGGGATATGATGGTAGAGACTGAATTAATCTTGCTCAGGATAGGGACCGATGGCGGGCTTATGTGAGGGCGGCAATGAACTTCCGGGTTCATTAAAAGCCAGTAAGTAAGTAAGTAAGTAAGTAAGTAATAATAATAATAATAATAATAATAATAATAATAATAATAATAATAATAACAACAACAATAATCCGTGACGCTACAGCCCTTTAAGGGCCCAGTCGACCAGACGACTGCTGGCCTCATGTCCACATACCGAAGCAGAGGTAGACGATCATCCAACCAGAATGGAGGTACTGTGTGGTTAGCATGATGACCCCCGGAGCCGTTATAACTGGCTTTCTTAAACGGGTAAATACAATAGAATGAAAGGGAAGAATATCCGGGGAGATGTGTCTGTTTTACTATTAAAAGTGAATATTTTCTTCATATTTACAAACAAAACCGAACATTTCCAAAATATATTTGTCCATAACATGCACAGAAAATTAACTAAAGTCATGATTATTGACACCATTAGAAGAACGAATATAACACGCACGACACATAAAATTGTCGTTCACTTTGGGGTAATTTGAAGGCTGTATACAGTCTTTTATTTATTTATTTATTTATTTATTTATTTATTTATTCCAGTGCAGTTAAGACCATCAGGCCTTCTCTTCCACAACACCAGGAATACAAATACAATAATAGAAATAAACAAAAAAATACACTATATACAAAATAAAGCTACACAAGAAATAAAGAGAGAGAAAAAAAACACTATAAACAAAGTAAAGCCACATAAAAATATACACAGGTTGCAGTCACACAAACCTTAAATGAGTGATTAAGTATCATAATTAATTGTATCCTAACTAATTAACTAACATAAACAAGAAACTTGCAATTTTAATCTAGATTAAAAAAGAAAAAGAAAAAAAAAACACAAATCAATACTTCTAGCAATACCTAAAAAACATTAACTAAGGCAAAATTTTCCAATTTAATTTTGAATTGTGATGAAGTCCGGCAGTCCCTGACGTCATTATGTAACGAATTCCACAGGCGAGGTATTTCTACAGAATAGGAAGATGAGTATAAAGACGTTCTATGATGAGGTATAGAAATAAGTGCTTGATGTCGGTTTCGAAGAGTTGTAAGAAATTGAAAGCGCGATAACAGATAATTCGGAATAGAAGTATGCATGATTCTAAATAGAATCTACTTCTACTTCCTGAAAATAAAAATACTAATTTGGAAACGACCGGTTTTGTTTGCAACCTCCACAATTATAAATAAGAAGAAAAAAAAAACAAAAATGTAAATTTAGACTCCCGTTATTATATAAATGATATTTCAAAGTCTAAATAGACGACTTAGGATTCATAAAGATAATTTATTTACAGATTGTTCTTGGTAGATTCAATTGTCCACATAGAAAAGAAATATAGCTCCCTGACTTTCAACAAACAGGCTCAAAATTTAAAATGTCTCTAGATCAGACGTTGTAGCACAAAACACGCTGTTCTATGGTTAACTTACGATTCACTGTAAGAAACTAGCAGTTATTGCATACAGACGCAACTCAACACAATAAAACAAAACAACAACAATAACAAGACATGACATCGGAAAAACAGTTGACGCAAAACATGGTTGTCAACCCACCACTTATTATACCAGCTAATCGTTTATTCAAGTTACGATATCTGTATACGTGTACAAGTATGAAACCTAAACGCGAATATTTGGGAAAGCGACTTTTGACCCACCTTGAATATTCGATATGTTTCACCCATGTTAAACTAGAGTCTATAAAAAGTCCTAGAAATGTTGTATAGTTTTGTATATTGCCCTCATTTATTAGATGATTTAGGCTAAAAGTTATGTGATAGTCTTTTCTTGATTAAGCAAGAAATTCGAGGATAGACTTTAATCTTAAACAGTGTTGCCAATTCAGCGGTTTTCCTGCTAGATCTAGCGTTTTTCGGCGTTAGTTTAGCGGGTAAAATTTATGAAATTTGTATTGCTGATATAGGCATTTAGCGGGCATTTTTAGCATTTACAGCGGCAAAATAATATAATTTTACATCTACAATATAGGAGTTTGGCGGTTTCTGCACGGCTTCACAGTGGATTTTTAAGAATCGAGTTGGCAATACTGATCTGAAATATTTGATTTCGAGATTTTCCTCTGAGTGCAGATCTGGACATACAGTTTTGTATTTTTTTTTAAATAAGATTTATTGCTATAATTTCAAACATTGAATGCAGTAATGTTTTCGCCTGGAATAACCATAAACATAAATTATTTAACATAACAATAACAACCCGAAGGAAGTCATAGCAGAACAGGTGAGATCGTTACATAAAGAGAAAATTACATTGTACAATGTCCTTGCTTTTGTTGTTTCCGTATAGAAACAATGTGCTATAAAATTAGAGTTTTTAATTTACAGTACTTTGTGGTCTATAGTACCATTCCGTAATGGTGGTTAAAAATATGTTACTGTGTAATTCCAAGCTTTAATTATAAGATTTCTTATTTTCTAATTTCATTACTCACTTCACAGATGCAAAAAGAAAAGCAGCCATGAAACAGGAAGTTACAATATTCATTACGAGGTAACTGCAAGCTCACGACAAGCCAACATCTGTGTAATTTATGCATCCAGACATCGATACGAAAAGATTAATGCCCAATTGTATAAAACTCCCTGACTAAAGATCAATTTTGATCGAACCGATTTCAGACACTTCTTCTATTGTATAAAACTTTTCTGCGATCAAATTACCTAGGTTCAAATGCAATCTAAGTTCACGTGAAAAGGACTTGGCAACATCGCATAAACAAGTGAAGTATGCGATGCGCGGGCCATGTTGTACATGTTTGTTCAGTTTTGCCAATTTAACGACTTTAACTCTTTTTCGACGGCAATTCATTTTAACTTTTATATTGCTTAAATAGGGATTTAGTGACCTTTTTAGCACCCCAATAGTGACAAAATTTAATCTTTCTTTGTTGATAATGAGAAATCTAGCGACTTTACAACTACTTTTTGTGCGACTTTCCGTACACTCTGTTGGAGACACTGGTTTTTTGTGCAATGTAAATAATGGCGGACAATAAGAAGAAGGTTGACTGTTCTCGTAGTTGTTATCATGTTATGGTGTTTGATACTGCTAAACATAATAAAGCTTTATAAAACGACAATTTTCGTTTAGTAATACAGTTAATTGAAGATATATGAATGTACCTACCATATCCATGAATAATTAATGGTTGTTATAAACATAATATAATTATAGGTTATGTTATTTGATACTGCTGAACACGATAAAGCCTTATAAAATATAAGAATGTTTGTGTATTAAGCCAAGAAATTGAAATAATATATAACATAAATGTATCTACCATATAGGCCTATATTAATAATAATGGTTATTCATTTTGCACAATCTGCCACTCGTATATTTCAAACAGAAAAGAAATAACTGAACTTGGATCGTCTAACTTAATCGGAGAAATTTCTTCAGTCAAAGCTGACTTTAGTTTAAGACAAATTAATTTCAAATTAGACTTTATACGACACAAAATTCCAAGTTCAGCTGAAACAAGGATCAATTTAAGCTGTGATCTAAGATTAAATGGTTTATACAATCGGCCCTAAGTGCAATAACACAAAGGAACTGTAATACGAAAAGTTTCATTTTGAAGTTCCTGAATCCATAACGCAGTCACTCATCAGCTAAACAAGAGAAAGGCAGATTTGTGAAGGAATTTAACCTCCAGCCGAAAACAAATGTCTATTGTTCTGAGACATCGCATTCCAACTGTGGGGGTGGAGACAGGATAAAGTCTTCTCTGTTAAACTGACATATGACGTCACGACTTGAACTTGTTGAAGCCTTGTGACACCAGTTCCTGTCGGTGGTGAAAATGTGGCGATGAGAGACTGAAAGGGGAAAAGGGATGAAGACAGGGGGAGGTCAAAAATCTTATTCTTCACCCTCCCCTTCCCAGGGAGAAGAAAAATAAGCCTGGTGGCCTCAGAAAAGCAGCCCTCTCTTTCGCCGTGATTTATGACCCCTCACGCTGGCTTGACGTTGGTTTGACTTTGGGAGCAGCAGCTATAACCTACAACCCTCCCAGATTGTTTGGGGCTGCAGCGTGGTCTTCACTGAACAGCTGTGTCAATGAGCGCCTCAACCAGCAGTGAGCACCTCA
The DNA here is from genome assembly GCF_040183065.1 of Periplaneta americana. Taxonomy (NCBI): domain Eukaryota; kingdom Metazoa; phylum Arthropoda; class Insecta; order Blattodea; family Blattidae; genus Periplaneta; species Periplaneta americana. Next base: position 122,401,807 of record NC_091133.1, read on the forward strand.
AACCTGTCTTGCGTAATTTGCATTGAAATGTGTCAGAACGGACAGCTGCTATCAGAATCAAAGGTGGGTGGTGGTAACATTTATAGACACATGGAAGTAATGCCAATATGCAATCCAGCTCACTCTACTTGTGAGTCAGAGATACAGAATTTAACAAGAAAAAATTAACGCATATTTTCACATTGTTCATTTTACGCCTCTGGGTGCAGTATTTATTCATTTATTTATTTAATTCATTTATTTATTTTATTTATTTATTTAATTCATTTATTTATTTTATTTTATTATTTAATTCATTTATTTATTTTATTTATTTATTTAATTCATTTATTTATTTTATTTATTTATTTAATTCATTTATTTATTTTATTTATTTATTTAATTCATTTATTTATTTCATTTATTTATTTTATTTATTTATTTAGTTCATTTATTTTATTTATTCATTTATTTATTTAATTCATTTATTTATTTTATTTATTCATTTATTTATTTAATTCATTTATTTATTTTATTCATTTATTTAATTCATTTATTTATTTTATTTATTCATTTATTTATTTAATTCATTTATTTATTTTATTTATTTATTTAATTCATTTATTTATTTTATTTATTTATTTAATTCAATTATTTATTTTATTTATTTGTTTAATTCATTTATTTATTTTATTTATTCATTTATTTATTTAATTCATTTATTTATTTTCTTTATTTATTTAATTCATTTATTTATTTTATTTATTCATTTATTTATTTAATTAATTTATTTATTTTATTTATTTATTTAATTCATTTATTTATTTCATTTATTTATTTAATTCATTTATTTATTTTATTTATTTATTTAATTCATTTATTTATTTTATTTATTTATTTAATTCATTTATTTATTTTATTTATTCATTTATTTATTTAATTCATTTATTTATTTTATTTATTAATTTAATTCATTTATTTATTTTATTTATTCATTTATTTATTTAATTCATTTATTTATTTTATTTATTTATTTAATTCATTTATTTATTTTATTTATTTATTTAATTCATTTATTTATTTTATTTATTTATTTTATTCATTTATTTATTTTATTTATCTATTTAATTCATTTATTTAATTCATTTATTTATTTTATTTATTTATTTAATTCATTTATTTATTTCATTTATTTATTTAATTCATTTATTTTATTTATTTATTTAATTCATTTATTTATTTTATTTATTCATTTATTTATTTAATTCATTTATTTATTTTATTTATTCATTTATTTATTTAATTCATTTATTTATTTTATTTATTTATTTATTTAATTCATTTATTTATTTAATTCATTTATTTATTTAATTCATTTATATTTTATTTATTTATTTAATTCATTTACTTATTCATTTAATACATTTAATTAATTAATTAAATTAATTAATTAAGTTCATTTATTTATTTCATTTATTTAATTAATTAATTTATTTACTTTTTATTTATTTACTTATTCATTTACTTACTTATTTATTTATTTAATTCATTTATTTATTTAATTCATTTATTTAATTCATTTATTTATTTTACTTATTTATTTATTTAATTCATTTATTTATTTAATTCATTTATTCATTTAAGTAATTAATTAATTTATTTATTTAATTTATTTACTTATTTATTTACTTATTTACTTACTTAGTTACTTAGTTACTTATTTATTTATTTATGTATTTATTTATTTATTATTTATTTGTAAGAAAGTATAGGGGAGAGTCGGGTAGTACCGGACATCGGGTAATATCGGACAGTGAGTTTCTTTCATCTACCACATGATGATAGTACCTGATTGACATGATTACGTTTCTGTGATGTCGCAAAGAGAAACGTAACCATGTCATTCAGGTACTACCATATGGTGGTAGATGAAAGAAACGCACTGTCCGATACTACCCGATGTCCGATACTACCCGACTCTCCCCTATGACTATGTCTCGTGACCAGAACATACAGCAGTACGAAATGGAAATATAAAAATTGGAAATTTATCCTTTGAAAAGGTGCAAAAATTCAAATACTTTGGAGCAACAGTAACAAATGAGCCTTTCAGAGCAGAAGTGGTGTAAATAAACAATGGGTAATGAGGGTTAAAGTAAACGTTCTGTAAAATACAGTGTAAAGTAGTAATTAATATTCAATTTATTTAAACTATTAGTAGTCAGTGGATAGCACGAAGGACATATTAATTGCTACTCCACGCTGTATTTTACAGAACTTTTATTTTAAACCTCATTAACCAATTTTGACTTACACCACTTCTGCTCTGAACGGTTCAAATGTAAATGACACTTAAGACGAAATTAAACGCAGAATAAATATGGAAAATGTCTGTTATTATTCGGTTGAGAAGCTTTTATCATCCAGTCTGCTTTAAAAAAAACCTGAGAGTTGGAATTTATAAAACAGTTATATTACCGGTTGTTCTGCATGGTTGTGAAACTTGGACTCTCACTTTGAGAGAGGAACGGAGGCTAAGGATTTTCGAAAATAAGATGCTTAGGAAAATATTTGGCTCTAAAAGAGATGTAGACAAAGGAGAATGGAGGAAGTTACACAACACAGAACTGCACACATTTTACTCTTCACCTAACATAACTAGAAACATTAAATCCAGACGTTTGAGATGGGCAGGGCATGTAGCACATATGAATGTTAGTTGGTTGATCTGAGGGAAAAAGTCTTTTGGGGAGGCCGATACGTAGAAGAGAGAATAATATTAAAATGGATTTGAGGGAGGTGGGATATGATGGTAGGGACTGGATTGATCTTGCTCAGGATAGGGACCGACGGCGGGCTTATGTGATGGAGGCAATGAACCTCCGGCTTTCTTAAAAGTCATTTGTAAGTACGGTAAGTATATTTATTTACTTGTTTATTATTTTTTATTTATTATGTATTATAAGAAAGTACGCTCTCTTGATGAAAGCTGTAATAATTGTTATGTCGTGGATATAGCATGTGTGGTGCAATAGGACTAACATTAAAAAGTACAGCCTTATAAACCACGCAATTAAAGTTCTATAAAGTGAAAACATTACCAGCTTTAACTTATGCAAGTGAAATTTGTAATTTTAGGGAAGAGACAGATAATAAGTAATAATCAGTGCTAGGATTTTGATGACCTATAAGTCATGAAAAAAATGTCCTAAAAACAATGTATTTATGACCTAAAAATCTTTTAAAAATGCCCTTAAAATGCCCTAAAAATTGATCTTTCATAATTGGCTTAATAGGAAAAGAGGTTTTGTACTACTTAATATTTAGACTAGTAATTAAATTAAATGTTACATAATTGTTTCTAAGTAGTACACTTTAATTAATTATTTTACCTGATGTAGTTTCTATGTATGATCGTTCACCTCTGCGTAAGAATGTGGACGTGAGGTCAGCAGTCAGCTGGTCGAATGTTAAAAATGTTATGTTATGGTTTATTTAACGACGCTCGCAACTGCAGAGGTTATATCAGTGTCGCCGAATGTGCCGGAATTTTGTCCTGCAGGAGTTCTTTTACATGCCAGTAAATCTACTGACATGAGCCTCTCGCATTTAAACACACTGGCCCGGTCTCGAACCCGCAACCTTGGGCATAGAAGGCCAGCGCTATACCAACTCGCCAACCAGGTCGACCAGCTGGTCGATCTTGGCCCTTCATGGGCTGTAGCGCCATGGATTTACTTTACTTTTAGTTTCCATGTAGTCTACCACAAGGCCACTCTTATCCGGAATTAGCAAGTATAGAGGAGTCTATATTGAAGGGGTGGTTGGACTGATCCATTACATGGGGTGTAGTACGTTAAAATGGCAATATTTGTGTAGAAAAACGATTAAAATATTATACAAAATAATGGGTATTAATGGACAAAATATATAAAGAAAATATCAAAGGAAATAAACATTATTTTACATTAATAATGGGGATTTATGGCCAAAATTAAATGAAAATGCCTAAAAAATGACCGAATATGACAAAAAAAGAAAGCTCTTATGAGTTGAAACAGGCAAAAAATGCAAAAATTCCCTAACAAATATGTGTTAAAGCACTCAGTTTATCACATAACATATAAATACTAAAGCAGCTATGTTTCTGGCTTACTAGAAAAAAGATGCAATTTTTTCATCTAAATCCTAGCCGTAGTAACCTATTACTTGGAGTATTAAATAAGAAATTTCTTTTAGATCTAACCGGAGGGATATAAAATTGAATCATTCCAAGTATTTTAGCGGAATTAAGAAATAATTAAAGCTTGTTCCAAGTTCGAATGGTAACCTAAATGACACTCGTTAATCCGATGCTGACAGATGGGCCATCGTGCCTTATCACAGGTTCCATCTCCAGGTGCCGGAAACTCAAAGTACCGTAATTTCCCATAACTATGGTCCAGGCACCCAACTATGGTCCAAAACGCATTACGTACTACTTAGTCCCCCATGAGTTCGGTGTTTGCCATTTAAGGCGCCACTGTGATGGAATTATGTTCACCATAGATGCTTCTATCTACCATTACAGGTGGCAATGATATGGATGCTTAACAAGGTCAGTGTGCATCGTTCTATTGAATGTGTGAAGACACGAAATCATTCAGTTTGTGATTTTCTGTTTTATTAAGCTCTCCTCTGTAGAACTGGTACTTTATAGATATATGATTCTTTGTACAATTAAACCTGGCTATATAGTGTTTACTTTCACGTAATAATTACACTGGGAGAGGTTAAGGACTCTGCGTGAAAAATGTTTAACCTCAAGGCTAGAAGTCAGTCCTCAACTATGTACCACAATTTTTCGTGGACCATAGTTGTATTTCATTTTGAAATATTTGTTTCAATAAAATGTGATCAATGTGATTATTTACTTCTGCAAATACGGTATCTCAGTATATTCTAAAACAGCATTTAACATTATAGTCAAGCAAACAAAGAAACAGGTTGTTCCAGCATCAATGGTACTAGCACGAATGATTGTCCGGTAAAACGAAAACTTCAGGGTAGAAGGAAAACAACCGTCCCTGTGAGTGACTATGAGAGCGATGAAATTGAATTGGATACAGATTATGATTCAATTTCAGAAATACAAGAGAAGTGGAGATTCAAAGGATCGAAATAAGCCTAATGAATGTAGTTCTCAGTACGATAAATAAACATTATCAGTGAATTTATTTGCATAATATTTTGCTAAGAATGTGTTAGTTTATTTTGATACCGTACTTTTGTTCTTAAATATACAGTAGTTGTTCATTATTGCAGAAAAATGACTTTCAGATTTCACTTGTTTATTGAGTGTTTATGTAATGTGTACTAATAAAAATAATCCATGTACTTTTCATTTATTTTTAATATTTCTGTGCTAGATTATGTTTCTACCCTTAAATTAGAAACTCAATGTATTGATTTACGAATAATTACAGCTCCAGCTATAGATCATTCATGCTTACAAGCATGAATATATGAGTGGACCATAGTTGGGCAACTAGAATACAACTATGTACCAATGCTTATTATTTTTTTAACACTTGTATTTAAATAATTTCAAACACATATGTCAATATTTAATTTAATATAAACTTACAACAGTCCGAAGCCAAAATTTAATTTAATCTGGATGAATAGTATTGAATATACAAAGAAAAATGTGACAAATGTGGACCATAGTTAGGGGAAACTACGGTACTTAAATCCTATATCAGCCTCGGAGTACATAGCGGCTGGTGGTCAAAATAATGAGTGTGCTACAATTTCTATATTGGCCTACTGTATACACTTATATGTATTTATCTTAATTTGAGACTCGCCTAGTGACGAAATATGAAATCCATACGACGTTCCTTCCTACTGCCGAACCTGTCAATTACCCTGGTGTTAAACCCTTCAACTTGGATATTATACTCTTTTCTATTGACAGTGTTACTTCACAGAATGGATCCTGTGAATTTATGTATCGTAACAATTGAACAGCTCCATCTATATTCCGAAAGGCAGATGTTCCGTATAGAACTCAAAGTTGTGTCTTTAACACTCTTTTGTTCAGTACAGTATAGCTGTTGACAGCAACTTCAAGTTCGCGTTCAGGAAAATTAGGCTATCCAAAAATTGCCAGAAAATTTGCTGTTTAACAATTTTGTTGCATCTAGATAGCTTAAAGACTGGAAATGATGAGTAGTTTTCTGAATTATACGGTCACATACTTCCTTGGCTTCAGTTTTCTGGGATTCCATTCTCCGTCGCTTGCCGACTGATTCAGGAGGAACCTCAAAAACCAGGTAGATGGCAGCAGCAGTCGGGCACTTGAATTACCAAATAGGCCTACATTGTAAATAGTTCCGAGTTCTTCCACAAACAAGCATTCTCTCGTTACGCTTTACTTTTGCAATCTCCAAGCTGTGTTGTGCTGAAGCTGTCTACAGCACTTCCCCGCGTAAAAATAGCCAATCAGGGCAGTGATTTCAGCTTCGCACATGCGCATTAATTGTCTACATTTTCATTTAGAGTTCTGAGTAGCACATTGTACCCCCTGAGGCACCAAAGAGCTAAGAGCGAAGACTAAACACTCTATAACGCGTCATGAACATAACCACAGAAAATTGTCAAATGGCAGATCAGATACTATAGTTGTATTGCAAATACATTATTTGAGCAAAAATTATCATTGTGCTGTAGCACTGTAGAACATAAGGACGGGCCGCCCCTGCTCGGAGACCCGTACTATTATTATTAATTGTTAATAGAATAAAAGATACTGTCCTATGCAATTTCGTCTAGAAATGTATTTTATTGCCGGAGGAACCGACGGAGAAAACTGGAGTGAAAAGTATTTCTGCTAAAGACGCCCCCTTGATGTGCATCCGAGGAATTTGCAGCAATCCATAAGACTCGACATCGCGCTGTACTCACATCCCAGCAGGTGAAATACAAGCCGGGAGTGTGAGATAAAGAGGCGGCGTAACTCAACGGGCGACGCGGCGGGTCATCCTTTGCATGAAACTCAAGACGTGATACAATCAGCAGATTCAACAAGGTTCAACATTATTTTTTCCACTTCCGCATGCAATGCTTTACATGATCACGTAGGCAAATGTTGACTTAAACTACATAGTATACGAAACTGGAGTGTTATCTTCTTTTTTAAGTGCTTCATCATCGGAAAAAAATTTGATTAATGGTGGAACGGGAAGAAATTGCCCCAAAAGTGCTCCGCAGGGTTGGATCTAATTTTAATTCTAACTATTACAAGGAAAGGGAAATAAAAGAGTATACTGAAAGTTTCGATCTCTGCTGAAAGAGTGAAATTATAGGGCCTATCTCATTATCATTAATTCCGTGCTGACAACATGACAAAGAAGGCTCAAAATGAGTAACATGTTAGGTCAGTAACACATTCTAAACCGAAGACAATAACAATTTTAACACAGTTTAAATCAAAGACGCAATAGCCCTAATAATTTTAACACAGAACTGAATACCGGTAACATGTTGTTTACTAACATACAGACGTGGACAAATTATTAGACTAAATTAATCTTATGTGCAACGAAGCTGTATTTATCGTTAGAAATAATGAATAAAAATGTATTTTACACAGATATAATGAACAGAATTTTGATTATGGAGGTTACTAATATTTTGTGAACATTCCCTTGTTCTTTATTAACACGTTGATTTTGTCAGGGATGCTGGAAACCAAAGTTTGACACTTTCTTTGAATATCAGCATCATTTAGCCAGATATCAGACAGTGCTTAAATGAGTCCATGTTTTGTTGTAAGCCTCTTTTTGTTCACTTTCTTCTTCAATATAGATCACAGATTTTTCAATTTCGTTCATGTCCGGTCTTCTTGCAGGCCATGGGGGAATGTCTTGTGCAATATATAATTAAAACACCAGTAGAACCAACATAGCCAGAAAAAATATACTTAACAATTGGGAAAATATACCAGATGATGTAAACAACTATATTTACAACAATAGACACTCTGTGAATTATACTGATAGTTGATATGACGAATTATATTATGTTCCAAGAAAAACGTTTTAATCTAATAATTTGTCCACGTCTGTATTCTAAACTATACACACAATACTAATTTTAACACTAAACTGAGTAACATATTAGCTCACTAACACATTCTGAACCATAGATATAATAATAATGCTAACACAGAACTGAGTGATACATTGGCACACACCGGAGTGGCTCAGTCGGTTAAGGCACTTGCCTGCCGGTCTGAAGTTGCGCTCGGGCGCGAGTTCGATCCCCGCTTGGGGTGATTACCTGGTTGAGTTTTTTCCGAGGTTTTCCCCAACCATAAGGTGAATGCCAGGTAATCTATGGCGAATCCTCGGCCTCATCTCGCCAAATACCACCTCACTAACACCAATCTCATTGACGCTAAATAACCTCGTAGTTGATACAGCGTCGTTAAATAGCCAACTAAAATATATATATATATATATATATATATATATATAATTTGAACTGGTAATGGAAATTACGGGAAAACGGCTGAACGGATTTTAATGAGTGACCCCTCATTTTCATGCCTGGCATCCAAAGTTTTTCGGAAAAGTAGTAGTTTTCAGTGAAATGTCAATTTTCCTACATAATTTTCCTATTTTCCAAAATCCATCTGTTGTCAGTTTTGAGAATTATTTTATTCAATCACGGCCGACTTGATTGAATTTCAGAACAAAAAACACACTACAATAAACAATGGGCTATTACACCTGCAGGATTGCCGACATATTTAGAGCTCAATTAAATTTGTTATTAAAAACTGATTCTGCAGTGTATAATTTTCTGAGTACAGCTGTGTATTGGATATTCAAATCTACGAAACTTGAGGTGGTTTGATGACATTATTACCATTAGAAATTAAATATTATTATAGTTAATATCATGATGCATCTATTTCTTCATTAATTGTACATAATATTGATGCCATATTGATGACATGAAAGTGAAACGTTTTGTGGTTATGTAAGTAAATGTAGAGAATATCTTAATTTAGATCTTCATTTCTATTACTGAGTGGCTGATATATATAACTACAAAACGTAAGTAAGATAATAATATTGTTATTAAAAATCAAATATTTTTATACTTATTAACCCAGTGGGGTTGGGTCATTTTCATATACTTAATAGCGGTGTAGTGTAGATATTGATATGTGTCATTGTCTTCAGTATTGGCTCGAGAGAGCGCAAAAATTACAGTTCATAAGGAAAGATCAAAAGGTATTACTTACTGATAAAATAAGAGGCCTAGAAAATTTTGTAGTCTCCAGATAATTTCAGCAGGATCTCTTAGTAGGATAAACTGATTTTACGCTCTACATTTCAAGTTCTACATGCAGCAGCTATACGAAAATGCTATTGTTCGAAAGCTTAGCAAACCTGACATTTTTTTAAATTTTTTCCTACAATCCACAATGACCTGAAATAGCTACTGCTATCGTCCTGACATTGATACTTGCGTTTTCGCGTTGAAACTAAAAAACTGAAGTTGGATAGGTTCACGAAAAAGTATTTGGCCTAAAAAAATCCATTCAGAGGGAGTATGTTTCATTATTATGGAAGCAAATAACTATCAAAAAGACAAGTATTCTTCATTGAAAATAAATCTGAATAATTTTTATTTGAACGTCTAACGAACTTAGTTTGCAGCAGTATTTGCTGCACAAGCCACTAGTATTATATATATTGGCTTATTAACACATTCCACAACGATGTATGAATACTTCTGACCTGTATTAAGAATCGATACTATCCCCTTGTGTTATAATAGTATATTGTAGAACTCTTCTGTATATATTTAAACTAGACTGTGACTATAATTAAGACTTTGTAGTACTATTACGATTTTTTACATGTTCCATAATCTAGCTGTGAAGCATTATATGAATACCATGGAATGTTAATAAATACAATACAGTACAATACAACAAACATAATAATAATTTTAACACAGAACTGAGTAACATGTTAACACGTTCTAAACCATATATACAATAATAATTTTTAGTTGGTTATTTTACGACGCTTTATCAACATCTATGGTTATCTAGTGTCTGAATGATATGAAGGTGATAATGCCAGCGATATGAGTCCAGGGTCCAGCGCTGAAAGTTATCCAGCATTTGCTCTTAATGTACTGAGGGGAAAAACCTCAATCAGGTAACTTGTCCCAACTAGAATTTGATCCAGGGCCCGGTCGTTTCACGGTAAGGCAAGCTAACCGCTACTCCACAACGGTGGTCAGCAACATGTTAGCTTACACATTCTAAAGAAATGAAACAATAATAAATTGAGCACAGGACTGAGTAACAAGTTAGCTCTCTAACACATTTTAAACTAAGGACTCATTTGTAATGTTCGATACTATGATCATATCTCACCTTCTTTCGAGAAGTTATCATGGCTTAGGTTACATGAGAGGAGAAATCTGCACTCACTTTCTCTCCTATATCGAATTATGCACACTTCATCCCCCTATTATTTATTCGCTCGTTTTCATACTCTCTCTCGCTATCATGATATTAATACTCGATCACAACGCGATAACACGCTAGAAATTCCACTTCACACATCATCTCTGTATTCCTCATCTTTCACTGTTGCTACCTCTCGTCACTGGAACTCTCTGCCGCCTGAAGTCAAGGGCTGCCGAACATTGAAATCTTTCAAATCCAAGTTAGAAAATTATCTTATGACGAGTTGCCAAACTAACTTACTATTATGACAAGTGTTGTATTGCATGTTTCCACGTATTCACATTTTTTTATGTTCTAGTGATATTCAACTTATTTTATATTTTTGTTTTCATATTTTCCGATAACGGTATATCTCTAATGTGATAAGTTGAGCTATATATAAACATAATTTTCCTTACTGTGTATACTTGAAAATATTGTATTCATTGTATGCTTTGTACTGCACGATTGTATTACTACTATTGGTATTATTATTAATATTATTATCATTACTATTCTTATTTATTATTATTATTATTATTATTATTATTATTATCAATAATTGTCTTATTTTTTTATACTTTGTAGGCCTCATTTATTTTTGACCTGCTGTTCACATTTTATTATGCTTTTTTCTTTCTTTCTGTATGTTATATATTATGTCTGATTTCTTCTTACTTGTTGTTTACATTTTCTTATTATTATCTTATTCAGTTTTGTGTGTACTTTGTAAATTTGTAGTGTTTCTAGCACGTGCTAAATTAAAGATATCATAATAATTGTAACACAGAACTAAGCAACGTGTTAGTTAGCTAACACAATTTCTAAAGCAGGGCATGTAGCACGTATGGGCGAAACCAGAAATGCATATAGAGTGTTAGTTGGGAGACCGGAGGGAAAAAGACCTTTAGGGAGGCCGAGACGTAGATGGGAAGATAATATTAAAATGGATTTGAGGGAGGTGGGGTATGATGATAGAGACTGGATTAATCTTGCACAGGATAGGTACCGCTGGAGGGCTTATGTGAGGGCGGCAATGAACCTTCGGGTTCCTTAAAAGCCATTTGTAAGTAAGTAAGGACATAATAATTTTAACACAGTCTAAATCAAAGACACAATAATAGTTCTAACACAGTTTAAACTAAAGGCACAATAATGATTTTAACGCAGAACTGAGTAGTAGTAGTAGTAGTATTTATTCATATTTATAAACCCTATTTTACATATAGTATATTAGGGTTATATTTTAAACTAATCATAACAAATTGAAACTTACAGACTACCATACAATAAATATACACTTGTAAGCGTAAAACATATACAAATTAATTAGATAAGGCCTTGAAATTACAATCGGAAAACATAGAGAATTTAACATGAATAGACATGTTGCACTTATAGATAATATTATGACCAGGGAAAGGATTTATATGTAAATACATATTTACTTATAAAGCTAATATAATTTATATTTTGCATTATCTTTATGTTTCACAATGTGTAGGGTTGAAAAATCCTACTTTTATTTTCCATATTTTTCCATATTTTAGAGTTTAGTACATATTTTCGTTAATTTCCATATATTTTCCATATTTCATATAAAACAGTCCATATTATATTAGGTTTAACAATAAAACAAAACAAAATTCCATTAACTTTTAAAAATACATTTCAACAATAGAGATTTAAACACATGTTCAGTAATCCCTTTAACATCAGAGTTATTTGAAAATTAGCAGTCCTATCAACAATGGGAAAGTAAGTTACAAAACTGTATTAATTTAATTTAAAATTTTTAACAGACTTCAGTTGTGCAGCTCAACAGTTAAATGCCAGTCAGAGTACACATAGGTTCAGTTTTGTAAATCATACTATAAAGACGGTAAATATGCCAAAAGTACGTCATTCAGTCAATTTAAAATCAAAACTAACAAGTTACATTTCAGAATTTAAAGAAGATGGTTTATCAACTGACAATAAAATATTATTTTGTAATTTGTGTCAGTGTGCAGTATCATCTACACAAAAGTTCCTGGTGCAACAACACATTACAACTAGTAAACATCAGGCCAACAAACAACTAAATTCCAAGCAGAGACAATTGTTTTTAACACAACCAACAACATCGAATGTAAGATCTGAGTTTAACATCGACCTGTGCCGTTCTCTCATCTCTGCTGATATTCCTCTCTACAAACTAAAGAATAAGGTCTTCAGGGAATTCCTTGAAAAATATACTCAACATACAATCCCGGATGAGTCAACACTTAGGAAGACGTATGCTCCATCCATCTACGATGAGACAATACAGAAGATAAGAGATGAAATTAAAGATAGTTCAATTTGGGTTTCCATTGATGAGACTCCCGACAAAGAAGGTAGACTTGTTGGTAATGTAGTTATCGGTTTGTTAAGTGAACAATATTCTGAACGAATTCTTTTACATTGTGATGTTCTAGAAAAGTGCAATAACAAAACTATAGTTAAACTGTTCAACGAAGCTATGGGTATCCTGTGGCCAAAGGGTATTATGTACGATAATGTGTTATTCTTTATTAGCGATGCTGCCCCTTATATGGTCAAAGCTGGACAAGCATTATCTGTTGTATATCCTAAATTGACTCATTTTACTTGTGTGGCGCATGCATTTCATCGTGTGGCAGAAGTGGTCAGAGACAATTTCCCTAAAGTAGATTTGTTGATTTCATCAGTGAAAAAAGTATTTCTCAAAGCTCCCAGTAGAGTTAACGTGTTGAAAGAAATGTACCCTGAAATTCCATTGCCACCAAAGCCAATTTTAACTAGATGGGGTACATGGCTAGAAGCAGTTGAATATTATGCCGAACATATAGACTCTATTAACAATGTTCTCCTTGCATTGGACTCTGAAGATGCAGTCTCAATTGATACTGCGAAAACAGTTACCTGTGACATAAGTGTGAAGAATGACTTAGCTCACATTCAGCATACATTTTCATGCATCATAAAAACGCTCAAAAGTCTCCAAAATAGGCACCTTTCACTATCTGAAAGTTTTGAAATTATAAATAGTACTGTGGAACAACTGAATCGTGGTAGAGGTAAAGTTGCAGATGCAGTAAGAGCTAAGGTGGACACTGTACTTTCAAAAAACCCTGGATATGAAGAACTACAAAAGGTTGTTGCTGTGATGAGTGGTGAATCAACAGTGAAGATTAACTTGGACTTATCCCCAGCAGACATTGTGAAATTGAATTATGTACCAGTTACTTCTTGTGACGTCGAACGCTCTTTTAGTCAGTATAAATCTATCCTCAGAGACAATAGAAGAAGATTCACTTTTCAGCACTTGAAAGAAATGTTTGTAACCTATTGTTATGGTAACAGACAATAAAAATTGTGTTTTGTTGAAACTACATTGGAAGATAAGGTACGTCCATTATATTTTTTGTTTAGTTTGATTAAAATGTACCAATATTTAACGTACATAGTCATTTTTTTATAATTTTAAGTCCATATTTAATTCCATATTTTGGTAAAAATCCATATTTAATTCCATATTTTGGTAAAAATAACTACATATATATTTACATATTTCATATATTTTTAGTCCATATAAATCCGTTCCCTGATTATGACACTTTGCTAATATACACACATACATACATACATACATACATACATACATGCTTATATACATACTTACTTATGTAGAGACATAACATATAGATACATACGGTGGATAAACATTAATTTGATTGAAGGCTTGAAATTATAATCGAAATACCTAGAGAATTTAACATGAATAGACATGTTGATCTTGTAGATCATATTAGGACATTTTGCTAATATATGTATATTTGTAGACATAATATAATAACATGTAGACATATATTTATAAATATACACATGCATGCATACATACATACATAGACTCAGACACACACACATATATATATATATATATATATATATATACATCTTGCTGTGTATGTATGTGTATATCACATACATACACAGCAAGATGTACCTCAGTAACAGATAATTGGAAAGAATGAACAATATTAAATACCTTGGACATTCATTATCATTTACACATGACTTTGATATACAAAATAAATTTACCAAAACGCAGAACTGAGTAATATGTTAACTTATTAATGCATCCTAACAAAAAAAGAAGAACAATAACTTTAACACAGAACTGAATAATATATTAGGTAACTAGCACATTCTAAACCAAAGACACAATAATTCAAGCAATAATAATATTAACGCAGGTCCGAGTGATAGGGTAAAGGTTGGTAATATCGTCATATGAGTAATATTGTCATAGTTTTATTTGAGAATTTATTATAATTTTACTAACCGAGAGGAAGATCGGTTTCTTGCGTCAACGTATTAAAGAAATGTTCGTGGACAAGTTGCTGCACAAAACATGTCCTTCTGTCGCTCAGTAAAATTGTAATGCATTCTCAAAAACAACTATCACAATATTACTCGTATCACAGTATTACCAACCTTTGCCCTATGTTACACCTCTGATTGAGGTTCTGAACCTCACTTGACGATATGTGTCAGAGGAAGAACAATTGTTTGTATGCATCTGAAGTCTAACTAGTGTAATATGTAGCTAATCGGCGATGTATGCATTGGAGGGGGAAAGGAACTGGCCACCCTACCCCATTATCTCCTGGCCAAGTTTTTATTTTATTTTATTTTATTTAAATGCACCACCAACAGAAGCAGGCTTCCAATTACAGGTGGCTTACATTGATACATATACAAAATACATAATAAGAAAAAACAAAACAAACAACGCAAAAGAAAGAAAGAAAATACATACAGGTAATGGATGCCAGAATATAATATTGCAGTTAATATAGTGCCAAATGTCAATATAATAATGCAAAATTATTTAAAAACTAGAGTAAAAAACATTATAAGACACTTATTCATAATTTAAATATCTAAGGAAATACAATTCTTTTAAATATCGTATGAAATTTTTTAACTGTTAAACTGAAATCTAATTGAGAATCACAGTTTAAAGACCGAGAGTTGTATGTATTACACATAACAAACAATGGAGAGTTCTTGAAGAAAACAGTTCTAGGAATTGGAATAACAAAAGGTTGCCTATGACGTAATTCTGTTCTTTTTACATTAAACTGAAGGAATTTAAGAAAATCACAATTATTAAATATACCGTTAACAGTCTTATAGAGTAAAATTTGAATATTTATTAATCGTCTAGATTTTAAAGTTTTATAATTAAATATGAATTTGCTTTTCATAAGACGACACGTGATGTTTTTTTTTTTTAAATATAAATAACGTAAAAATCTTTTCTGTATCCTTTCTATTTGCATCTGATGGGACTGGAACTGATTGATGTTTTATTGGTGTTACTTGTGAGGTTCAAACCTGTTTTATTGGTGTTACATGTGAGGTTCAAACCTCTCTTCAGACAGTTGACTAAAGAACAACAACAACAACCCTATGTTAGTTCACCAACATTTTGTAAACAAAGCCTACAATTACAATTTTAACCCAGAAATTAACAACACATTAACTTAGTAACAATTCTAAACTAACTGGCATGACTTAGAGCATCTCGGTGTCTTTTCCACTCCGCGTTTGCATCTCAATTCTCAGAGTAATGAGCTGCGCTCTGACGGCCCCGAACGCTACTAACCGATCGCAGTGTTTGTTGTTACGAACTGGGTAAAACGTAACTTAGAGGTAGTATGTATATGTCTTCTTAATGCTATTTATTGTTATATTAAAGATGATTTAAATACAGAAAAGGAGTCCCAATGTTTTTTATACAGGGTGTTTCAAAAATACGGGGCATAATTTCAGGTATGTATAACTCGGAAATAAAGCATTTCCGGACACATGTTGTAATGAACTATTTTGATTGTCTACATGTGGGAAATACATATCTGAAATTATGCCCCGTATTTTTGAAACACCCTGTATATAAATTTTGATATTTTCAATCACATCCACATTTTTAGTCATACGACGTTTCTCGATAATTTGCACGTGAATTTGGTCTGTTAACCACCTCGCAGCTGAGGGTCACGTTCTGTAATCGTCACAACGACCTCGTCACCGTCATAAGCGCAGTCCGACGACCGCGATACGACATCTGATGGATTGCGCCCAGCTGCACAGAAACGTCAAGAATCCAGCAGCATCCCCTCAATCAGGACCTCTCTCTCCACTTCCCTAACGATCCAGACATCGCCGTGTTCAGGAAACAAGAAACCGATTTATTTTACAAAGCAAATCTGGTCACAAGTGGTTTCTCTTATTAAAGAAGACAGTTCCTTGTTTCAAGAACAACGAAAATTGACTTGTCCCTGTGATAGCGACGGGGATGCCTTGACATAAATTAAACTCCATAACTCAGTCGTATGCTTATTACCATTGTCGACCAATGGCATCGCAGGCGACAGCTTTAGTGGGCAAGAGTTCTACGAATTTCTTCTTCTGATTTCTAAGCCACTCACAATCGTTTACAGTACCGGTAGATCTAGGCCTATATACAAAAAAGGTGTTTTATACATACAAGGTTTACTTTCTCATTATTATACATACAGGACGATCCATTAAAAGCTTGCAAAAATTGAACAAGAAATAGAGAACGCTCTACAGAATATTATGAGATAGAAAACTTGGTGCTGCAAAGTCAGATTAATAAACTTAAACATATTCATAGCTATTACTTACTCTTTTCCATATTATCTTACTTAGTTACTTGAATTACTTTTAAAGAACCCGGAGATTCATTACCGTCCTCACATAAGCCCGTCCTCAGTCCCTATCCTGAGCAAGATTAATCCAGTCCCTACCATCATATCCCGTCTCCCTCAAATATATTTTAATATTATCCTCCCATCTACGTCTCGGTCTTCCCAAACGTCTTTTTCCCTCAGGTTAACCAACTAACACTCTATGGGGTACCTTATTTAAATCCAATTTTAATCCACTTTATTTATTACAAAAGAAAATAATTAAAATATGTCTTCATAAACCTATTGATTTTCCATCTTAAAAATTGTTTTTAGACTTTAATGTTCTTAGAATAAGATAAATTTATTATATTGTATTAATACAATTCATACATAAAAATCGAAATAATTTTGAATTGTATTCTCATAGTTATGAAACAAAAGGTATGAATTCTTTAAGATTGTTTGAACCAAAATGCAACACTGCTACAGTATTTAATCATAGTAGTAATTTAGGCCCAAGAATATATAACAAATTTATATTTAAATATCCTAATCTTGTCAATTCTAACAGTTCTAGTATTAAATTAAAAAAGTTAGGTATGGATTTTATAAAAATTGAAAAATTGTAAATTTAAATTCATATATTCTTATTGCGTAGTAGACATAAGACAAATTGTATTATGGACTTCTTAATTTCAATTCAGGAATCCGCCCCTGAGCACGAGTTCTACTCTTTCAGGGGCGAAGTAAAGTTTTTCTATTTATATTATATTTTATGTTACAATTATTAGAAAAATAAATAAATAAATAAACAAACAAACAAACAAACAAATAAATAAATAAATAAATAAATAAATAAGCAAGTAAATAAGTAAATAAATAAATAAATAAAAATAAATAAAATTTGCATTTCTGGATTCACCCATACGTGCTACATGTCCTGCCCATCTCAAACGTCTGGATTTAATGTTCCTAATTTATTACGTCAAGTGAAGAATACAATGCGCGTAGTTCTGTGTTGTGTAACTTTCTCCTCTAACTTCATTCCTCTTAGCCCCAAATATTTTCCTATGCACCTTATTCTCGAATATCCTTAACCTCTGTTCCTCTCTCAAATTCATAGTCCAAGTTTCACAACCATATTATTATAGAAGAACTGCTAATATAAAAACTGTTTTATAAATTCTAACTTTCAGCTTTTTTAAGAGCAGACTGGATGACAAAAGCTTCTCAACCGAATAATAACAGGCATTTCCCATTTTAGTTCTGAGTTTAATTTCCTCTCGAGTGACATCTATATTTGTTACTGTTGCTCCAAGATATTTGAATTTTTCCATCTTTTCAAAGCATAAATTTAATCTATATATATATATGTATATATATATAAAATTTGAACTAGTAATGGAAATTATACGAAAACGGCTGAACGGATTTTAATAAATGGCCCCTCATTTTGAAGCTTGGAACCCAAAGTTTTTCGGAAAAGTAGTAGTTTTCGGTGAAATGTCAATTTTCCTACATAATTTTCCTATTTTCCAAAATCCATCTGTTGTCAGTTTTGAGAACTAATTTTATTGACTCACGGCCGACTTGATTGAATTTCAGAACAAAAACACACACTACAATAAACAATATGCTATTACACGAAGGCCATGACCTGCAGGATTGCCGACATATTTAGAGCTCAATTCAATTTGTTATTAAAAACTTATTCTGCAGTGTATAATTTTCTGAGTACAGCTGTGTATTGGATATTCAAATCTACGAAACTTGAGGTGGTTTGATGACATTATTACCATTAGAAATTAAATATTATTATAGTTAATATCATGATGCGTCTGTTCTTCATTAATTGTATATAATATTGATGCTATATTGATGACATGAAAGTGAAACGTTCTGAGGTTATGTAAGTAAATGTAGAGAATATCTTAATTTAGATCTTCATTTCTATAATTTACTGAGTGGCTGCTATATATAACTACAAAACTTATGTAAGATAATAATATTGTTATTAAAAATCAAATATTTTTATACTTATTAACCCAGTGGGGTTGGGTCTTTTTCATATATTTAATGGCGGTGTAGTGTAGATATTGATATGTGTCATTGTCTTCAGTATTCGCTCGAGAGAGCGCAAAAATTACAGTTCCTAACGAAAGATTAGAGGTATTACTTACTGATAAAATAAGAGGCCTAGAAAATTTTGTAGTCTCCAGATCATTTCAGCAAGATCTCTTAGTAGGATAAAATGATTTTACGCTCTATTTTTCAAGTTCTGCATGCAGCAGCTATACGAAAATGCTATTGTTCGAAAGTTTAGCAAACCTGACATTTTTTTAACTTTTGCCTACAATCCACAATGACCTGAAATAGCTACTGCTATCGTCCTGACATTGATACTTGCGTTTTCGCGTTAAAACTCAAAAACTGAAGTTGTGTAGGTTCAAGAAAAAGTATTTGGCCTAAAAAAATCCATTGAGAGGGAGTATGTTTCATTATTATGGAAACAAATAACTATCAAAAAGACAAGTATTCTTCATTGAAAATGAATCTGAAAAATTGTTATTTGAACATCTAACGAACTTAGTTTGCAGCAGCATTTGCTGCACAAGCCACTAGTATTATTAAATTTCCATTTTTTAGTATATCATACAATACCTGTGGAGTACAAATAGCTATCCCACTTACTGCTTCACTTTGGTTTCCTAAGTAATTGATTCATTTTGACTTCTCAACTGCTCTAAAGCAAAAACATATGAAGTAAATACCGTTTTCTTTGAACTTCGGTGTTGGTTGCATGGTTGTTAGCTCCGAGTGTACAGCCCGCATCGTGCTTTATGTCGCAGGGTCGGCGGTTCGACCTCCGATGCAAGCCACAGGCTCGTGGGCGCACCAACACACACATCGCCCTCGATGTGCATTCATCAAGAGACAGGCCGCGAAGATTACATGCAGATTCTCTTGGGTCGCAGTTGGGGGCCTAAGCCAACTTGTTAGAATTGTTGAATGTCTCTGTGTTCGATTGTTAGTAAGGAGCAAATCTCAGGTGTGTAACAAAGATCATGTATTGGATCATTACGATAAATCAATGTTAGAAATAGCCCCGATGTACTACAAACTAGCATTTCTTTACTTACTGCGCTAAGTATAAATGTATATCCTATAACTAAATATAGATATTTTAAAATTTTAATAAATAAATTAATTACGCTATCTCAAATTCTAACTTATTTAGTGTGGCAGTGTTGGCCAGATAAGGCCGAGAACTCGTAATGGATTACCTGACATTCGCCTTACTGTTGAAAAAATCTCGGCAAACCCAACCAGGGCCTGTTTCATAAAAGTTTACTATTTATTTATTTATTTTATGCTCGACCATGCCGAAATGTAGTAATTATACACCTGGTAGCAGCCCTTTAATGGACCTCATTAAAGTACACCTATTCATTAAAGTTCAGGTGTTCCACCAACCAGAAAATACCATTGTAGGAATATGAAAGCGCAAGTATCGATTATTCTCGGATATGCAATCGAAAGACAACTAGCGCGAGATTAGGCAATATTAAACTCAGTCGAAAAAAAAAACACAAATTAACATCAATTCACCGTCATCTTCCAGCCTTTCACAAAGCACATTCCCGCAAATTCATTTCACCAATTGCCGGAAAAAATCAATATGGTCGAGCATAAAAAGTCGTATGAAACTTGACTATAATGGTAATTAAGACGCTCGTATGAAAATTATGAAACTCACTTGCGCTCGTTTCATAAACATACTTGCGTCTTAATTACTACCATAATAGGCTCGTTGCATAATGTACTATTATTGCTAATAAGTTTGAAATGAATACAAGTTAATACAATGTAAGATAAACTAGCCCGCTCCTGAATGAGTAAGACTCGTGCTCAAGAAGGGATTCCAATACAGACAAAATAAACTTGAGAGTGAATAAATTACAGATTAAAAAGTGTTAAATATCTTTAAACCCAAACTGTAAATCCAATAGTTTTTTTTATTTTTGTATTAATTTGGAGAGGATTAGAGGTTAGTATGCACTAATAAATCTTGGTTATTACTAAACCAGTTTTCTGGATTCTGTTTCATATAACTACTGGAGGTAATACATAATTACTATAGCAAACTTCATGGTATTCAAATGTACCAAGTGTTTTTCAAATTTATTGGCAGCCATTGTGTATACGCTGACGAAATATTTTAACGGTGGAAATGGGTTCTATGTACACAAGCTCTTTCAGATGACTCCAAAAATTCAGAAATGTGTTGAATGAACTATTTCCTGACAAATGGATAGGACGAGCAGGATCCACTCGATGACCTGCGTGTTCCCCAGACTTAAATCCACTGGATTTTTATTTGAAAGAGTTCATAATAATTATGTTCATATAGCATTTTTTCAATGTTTTGATGTGTCCTGCCCTTGGTGATGTGGGTCCCACATATAGGCGTTATTATAGCATAACTTAGGTTGATTTAGGCCTATAGCCTAGACCTAGATTTATTACATCTATTTAATTATAATTAGAATTAAATTTACGTTTATTTTATTTTTTTATTGTTGTAGTTATTGTAAAATTTTATTAAAATAATTATTGTAATGTTAATAGTGTATAATATATATCACTGCCACCGGGTGTATACCCATTTGTAGTGTTATAAATAAATAAATAAATAAATAAATAAATAAATAAATACATAAATAGTAAATAAGTAAATAAATAAATAATTAAATAAATAAATAAATACATAAATACATATATAGTAAATAAGTAAATAAATAAATAAATAAATAAATACATAAATAGTAAATAAATAAATACATAAATAAATAAATAAATACATAAATAGTAAATAAGTAAATAAATAAATAGTAAATAAGTAAATAAATAAATAAATACATAAATAGTAAATAAGTAAATAAATAAATAAATACATAAATAGTAAATAAGTAAATACTGTAAATAAATAAATAAATACATAAATAGTAAATAAGTAAATAAATAAATAAATAAATAAATAAATAAATAAATAAATACATACATAAATACATAAATAGTAAATAAGTAAATAAATAAATAAATAAATACATACATAAATAGTAAATAAATAAATAAATAAATAAATGCATAAATAAATAAATAAATATACATAAATACATAAATAGTAAATAAGTAAATAAATAAATAAAAACATACATAAATAGTAAATAAATAAATAAATAAATAAATAAATAAATAAATGCATAAATAAATAAATACATAAATTGTAAATAAGTAAATAAATAAATAGTAAAGAAGTAAATAAATAAATAAATAAATAAATAAATACATAAATAGTAAATAAGTAAATAAATAAATAAATAAATAAATACAAAAATAGTAAATAAGTAAATAAATAAATAAATAAAGACATAAATAGTAAATAAATAAATAAATAAATACATAAATAAATAAATAAATAAATAAATAGTAAATAAGTAAATAAATAAATAGTAAATAAGTAAATAAATAAATAAATAAATACATAAATAGTAAATAAGTAAATAAATAAGTAAATAAATAAATAAGAAAATAAATAAACGAGTAAATAAGTAAGTAAATAAATAATTAAATAAGTAAGTAAATAAGTAAATAAATAAATAAGTAAATACGTAAATAAATAAGTAAATAAATAAATAAGTAAGTAAATAAATAAATAAATAAATAGATAGATAAATAAGTAATTAAATAAATGCATACATACCTACCTACCTACCTACCTACCTACATACATACATACATACATACATACATACATACATACATACATACATACATACATACAGATTCACTCTGTATATATGTGTATTTTATTTACGTATATATTTATTTATCCGTTTTTATTTTTTATTTTTTGTATTTATATCCGTATCTTCATTTATATTTATGCCTTTAGCTTTTTTTTTTTCATGTCCTTGTCTCCATTTTTTTATTTTATAAGTAACTATTTGTACTGTCTACTGTAATTAGGGCTATGTCCTGTTATAAACAAATAAAATAAAATAAAATAAAATAAAAATTTTGCCGGCATGGTTTTTTTTTCAGTAGGTTATTTTACGACGCTTTATCAACATCTTTGGTTATTTAGCGTCTGAATGAGATGAAGGTGATAATGCCGGTGAAATGAGTCCGAGGTCCAGCACCGACCCAGCATTGCCGGCATGGTACAAGATTACAATTTACAGGGCATACATGATATGGGACACATACGCAGTACCTTTGGGAAGAAGAAAAAATTGATTTTCATGTCGAGAAGCGAGCCCATGTCCGCTGGATTTGTATCTCCTTTAGTACTTCGGTTCAAACGGACGACCTTTATCAATATATTGTATGAAGTGAAAATATCGGACTTCATAAGCTACCTATCATTGCAATATGTTCATCCGTGTCAATCAATACTCTGACATATACAAAATCGGAAGGCATATTTCATTTACAGAACTAAATAATTAGTAATTAGGCTTGATGTATATTTTGCGGAAATTAATATCATTCATTACATTAAAGTCTATTTATAAATGCACAATCAAGTTACTGGTCAACATCTGATCTCTTATCAAACTATTGGAAACTATGGAGACAGCCATGCATTTAGTTTCCACAACTGAAGGTTATGGTTTATAATTGTAATATACGTTACAAGAGCGGTATGTTGACGTTTTCATGGTCGAGGAAAAGATTGAAAAAGCGAAACGTAGTTGAGATTTTTTAATTTCCGAGAACATGAAAACAAACATACCGCTCGTGTATCGTACATTATTTTGTACGAAGATCGTTTATTACATACCTGAAAGACGAATTTCTAATTAGTTGCAATGAAATCTCCATGTTGGTTTCTATTTAATGACGGCAACTTCGGAAAACCAAAATATCTTTCTTCAACATTGTTGCTATAAAATGTTTTCTTTGTTCACTATACTCCAGCAGGCCGTGATATACGTCTGTCTTTTTTTCCCCCAGTCTATAAATGCGAACTTAAAACAAACGGTAAGGTTATGTAATGATTTATTTTTCATTTTAATATTTTAACAATATTATTTATATAATATATTGCAGTAATAACATCGGCATCTGGAATCTTGTTGATTTTTTCACGGCTTCCTTAATGTTACTTGTATCAGGAATGCAATAAATTTCGTGGAGTAGTAGACTTTACTTAATTTTTGCAAATATTTAAAAACAATAATTTAGGTGAAATTGCAGTGGTAAGTTTCCAATTTATCATTATTACTATGTTAAACGTCTCTAAAAATAATATGTTAAGAGCCTAAAGCAGTAAAATGAATGTCGCGCTTAAGCGGTAAGAAGAGGGAAATTGTTATGTGTGTTACGTTGGGAATACTGAATGTGGTATTTCACACTTACCGCGTATTGGTTCTGTGCGGAAAACAAGCAAATACGCACGATCTCGCACAAAGATAGTTTATATGTGTTATTCATTGATATCCTAAAAGTATGTCTGAAAATAATATATATCGGATGATTCTATGACTTCGTTACAAATTTTTAAGAATGATGAAGATGATCATATGAACAATTTTCATTCAGGAACCCATGTCCGAAAATGTTCCTAACTTACTGATAGTTACAAGCCCTGATATAAGTAGTCAGCGTAGTCAGCTACTGTAGCATCGAACTGAAGGCCATCTTTCTGAAGTTTGGTTGCAGACTCCCTGTTCTTGCAAGCGGTGAATTCTTATACAGAGCGGTCGCTTACATTCTGTAGGTCTATCGGGCGGCTCGCGACCGGCACGAAGGCCATGCAACACGCGGAACGTCTCCTGTACTCCTCAGTTCACTTCAGTCTCTCTGTAGGAATGATTGTGTTGATGTTAGATTGCGTGTTATTCTTTTATCTATTATATTTTGTTGTTTTAGTAGGTTATTTTACGACGCTTTATCAACAGCTTTGGTTATTTAGCGTCTGAATGAGATGAAGGTGATAATGCTGGTGAAATGAGTCCGGGGTCCAACACCGAAAGTTACCCAGCATTTGCTCATATTGGGTTGAGGGAAAACCCCGGAAAAAATCTCAACCAGATAACTTGTCCCGACCGGGAATCGAACCCGGGTCACCTGGTTTCGCGCTAACCGTTACTCCACAGGTGTGGACCGTCTCATTCTTCTGATTGTGTTTGTGAAGTGTTTAGAGTTAGCTTTAGGAGTGGTCTTTTGTTGTTGCTGCTATGTGGAACGGTAACAGGAAATTTTCCTGCAAAACGTCTTTTTTACCTATCACTCTTTTTCAGATAAGTCTCTACCATGGAAATCCTTTGCTTTAATCCAAATTTCTGCGGTGCCATATGAACAAGCTAATCTAAATACTTCACTAACACAATCAGAAGAATAACACGCAATCTAAAGTCAACACAACCAATCCTAAATATAAACAGTATACTAACACAATCAGAAGAATAACACGCAATCTAACGTCAACACAACCAATCCCAAATATAAACAGTACACTAACACAATCAGAAGAATAACACGCAATCTAACGTCAACATAACCACTCCTAAATATAAACACTTCACTAACACAATCAGAGGAATAACACGCAATCTAACGTCAACACAAGTAATCCTAAATATAAACACTTCACTAACACAATCAAAATAATAACAAGCAATCTAACGTCAACACAGCCAATCCTAAATATAAACACTACACTAACACAATCAGAAGAATAACACGCAATCTAACGTCAACACAGCCAATCCTAAATATAAACAGTATACTAACACAATCTAACGTCAACATAACCACTCCGAAATATAAACACTTCATTAACACAATCAGAAGAATAACACGCAATCTAATGTCAACACAACCAATCCTAAATATAAACATTTCACTAACACAATCAGAAGAATAACACGCAATCTAATGTCAACACAACCAATCCTAAATATAAACACTTCACTAACACAATCAGAACAATAACACGCAATCTAACGTCAACACAACCAATCCTAAACATAAACAGTATACTAACACAATCTAACGTCAACATAACCACTCCGAAATATAAACACTTCATCAACACAATCAGAAGAATAACACGCAATCTAATGTCAACACAACCAATCCTAAATATAAACACTTCACTAACACAATCAGAAGAATAACACGCAATCTAATGTCAACACAACCAATCCTAAATACAAACACTTCACTAACACAATCAGAACAATAACACGCAATCTAACGTCAACAAAACCACTCCTAAATATAAACACTTCACCAACACAATTGCCAAGATATCATGACATGCATTGAAGAAAAAAAAATGATTTGTTTTAATATGAACTTCCAATGGTACTTAGACCGATTAGCACACAAATAAAGTACTGCAGTTACCAAATGTTTCTAGATACAGGTTCCTATATGAAAGATGTTTATAATGATTTACTCTATCATTCCTAAAAGTCTGTAACAAAATCATAGAATCACATTAAAAGGAATAGGTGGAGCATTTTGCCCCTGCTTACAAAATATTCTATCTTCGCTAACTGTTCTAGCAAAGAGTTATTATTCTGAACAGATTCGTTAATTTAAACTTATATCAATTTGTTGGCTTTGAAATGTAAGTCTTATATCTGCGATGGCTGAGTGGTCAGACCACCGCCCTGTCACTCAGGCGGCCCACGTTCGAGTCCCGGTCAGGTCTGGGATTTTTCGCTGTGGTGGACAAGGTTGCAGTTGGGATTTTCTCGAGATTCTTCCGTTTTTTCACATATTAGGCATCTACATCATTCCGTCACCATTCCTCTCAATTTCGTCATCATTCCATAGCATTCTCCGAACGCCAGATGGCGACGCACGGAAGGGCCTGGCGTAGAGCGTATTCCGAATCTCACCGGTGAGCAATCCGATGGCATCACGGCGTTCCGAATTCCACCGATGACGTCATTGATGCTCCACCGGTGTCGCACCGGTGCCATCAAGTTGCAGAGGTGGTAGCAGTCTCCATCAGCCGCCATCAGTGAATCTGATTGGTTCTTGTATAGGGCGGGAATTAGCAGACGAATGACATCGTGCACTGTTGTGTCATGGCGGTGTGTTCTGCTTTAGTTCTGCTGTATTGTTTGTAATGAGCACAACGTAAAAACAATATGTTAATGGCTTATGAGCGAACATGTCAACGGATCAGTTATTACTACTGGTTCAAGAAATAAATTGTTTATGCTATCTTTTCTTTGAACGAGATGGGAGTACGAAAATTTCGCAAAATTTTGCTAGCGTAGCACAGAAAACAACTTGTACAGTCGCCATGACAGCATCAATCCTTCCAACAGTTTTGTTCCTTATTTCGCTGCAACGTGACGTCATTGATGCCACCGGACCGGTGAGATTCGGAATACGCTGGTAGAGACGAGGGGATTGCCTGCTCGATCCTTAGTGTAGTCAGCCGGTATAGGTTTGGGAATGCGCGTATCTTGAGGGTTAGCGCGATAGATCGTAACAAGTCGCAGTGCTGGGCTATAGTGCCTCCTTCCCGTGAACTGCATTCCACTCTATTCCAACGGGAGTCTTTAAAATTATTAGGTACATTGTATAATCTGAAGTGAAAGTACCTAATTTTACTCTGAGTGCCATGTGGTGGACAGTTGCTTTCCCTCTAACTAAACCCACGGAGTTCTCAATAAGCAGCGGTTCCTAACCTGTGGTCTGTGGACCCTTGTGAGTCTACGACTGACAAAAAAAGCTCAACAAAAAACGGATTTTCACAATGATTTTTCCCCGTATGTTCCATTTAAATCTGCCTATAAATTTCTACATCCGGATAAGACCTAGCCTTCGAGATACGATTTTTCAACTACCTGAAGTTTGGTAGAGATGACGCAACAATTAAAGGGATAGATGCCGCAGTATAGAAAATTGAATATATATTTACATAAATTCATAAATATACCTGCCTTGGAGGTTATTAAATTCAAGATTTGAGTAAATTACAATACAAAATGCATACTGAATATAAAAGAAAGACGAATGTGAACAGGGGTCAGTAGAGTGAGGAGAAACGGTTGTCCAAAAGCTCAAATCAAGAGAAGACTGGCCCTGAAAGTTCAACAAGTGATTTAGTGCTGAAAAAACCACGTACTTGCTTTTAATAAAGAATGACCAGAGAATCAGACCTGTAAATTATTTCTTATACGTTATCAAAAATTACACAGATGAAGATCGACATATTGGAATTATGATGTGAAAGAATCTGAGCCATCTGAACTCTATGTCAGCAATCCTGCAGGTCATGGCCTTCGTGTAATAGTCTATTGTTTATTGTAGTGTGTGTTTTGTTTTATTCTGAAATGCAATTAATTAGTTCTCAAAACTGACGAAAGATGGATTTTGGAAAATAGGAAAAAGATGTAGGAAAATTGACATTTCATTGAAAACTACTATTTTTCTGAAAAACTTTGGATTCCAAGCTTCAAAATGAGGGGTCATTTATTAAAATCCGTTCAGCCGTTTTCCCGTAATTTCCATTACCAGTTCAAATTATATGTAGGGTAAACTAGGGTCTGTTGGACAGTCGGGCATGTTGGACACTCCGTACTTTAACGTGTTACCACGCCACTTGTGGGCACCACATTCTGCTAGAAGTCAATGACGGAAGTAGGCACGACTGGGGCTACTTCCGTCATTGACTTCTAGCAGAATGTGGTGCCCACAAGTGGCGTGGTAACACGTTAAAGTACGGAGTGTCCAACATGCCGACTGTCCAACAGACCCTAGTTTATCCTATAGATGATTGGATCGAGTGTATAGATTGTAGAAAGTGGCTTCATGTGTCTTGCTCTCCATATGGAGACAAAATATGTTTCGATTGTGTTATGAAAAAACACGAGAGTTAAACGCCGTCAGTAAAAGGTCAATATTTTCAACTGTAACAAACTAAGTAGTCAACATTCATATTATAAACTAGCCGTACCCGTGCGCTCCGCTGCACCTGTTATAAATAAATATAAAGTAATTACATAATTAAAATAGGACACTTGATCAAGGGAACATTCGTGTTTGATAGAAGGATAAGTCGTTTAATATGTTACTTAATTTAAATTGCATCCAAATAATTAAAATGCGATCATTTTGATCCAGAGACCACTCATTGGTGCAATGACAATTCCTTTAACATGTTTCTAATTTTTATTACATGCAACCATAGTTTAATGAACAGTGACATCATTTAGATTTAATGTGTATACTTGATTTTACTTGTTATAGGTTTCCATTGAATTATGGTAATAACTTAATTTTAACCCTTGTTTTCTACGTATTCAGTAAATGGCACTTGGCCCACTATGGTTCTGAACCCTTCAAATAACTTAAATTATATTATATAATATCAGAAGTTACTGTAATAACATTATAGCATCATATCCATCTAGAGAAACTACACTTTCCAATGGTGAAATAATAATTAATTATACAAATCGGTTAATTTAGCTTCCGATATTACTTCATACAAACACAGAAACATTCTCTGTAGGCTATCTTTCATAGCTTTCGATTGTTGCTGTCCAAGGCCCCTTATAGACGAAGTCATTTGTTTTTTATTTCATTATACGGCCTTAGATGGCAGTTATTTTAATTTTAAAACTCATTTATCTCATTAAATATCAGTTCTATCACAATTTTTAAAGGAATAAAACTTATCGCAAATTATTTTTAAAGAAACTTTTGTTGTGTAATATTTTTCACAAAAATCAATAATAAGCGAGATATTTCGATTCATTTAATTCAGGCCCCCTTATAATCCTCCTTTTAAATAATGTATTTTGAATGCCATATAGCCTAAAATCTAAGTTACAACGAACATAATTTATGTTACAATTTTCATCGAAATCCGTCAATCGATTATCGCGTGAAAAGGTAACAAACATACAGACAGACATACAAACAAAAATGTCAAAAAAGCGATTTTCGGTTTCAGGGTAGTTAATTATATATGTTAGGACCAATTATTTTTGGAAAATCAAAAATTACCAGAAAAATTTCGGCTACAGATTTAACTTATTATTAGTATAGATAGGTTTTTAGTAGGTTATTTTACGACGCTTTATCAACATCTTAGGTTATTTAGCGTCTGAATGGGATGAAGGTGATAATGCCGGTGAAATGAGTCCGGGGTCCAGCACCGAAAGTTACCCAGCATTTGCTCATATTGGGTTGAGGGAAAAACCTGGAAAAAACCTCAACCGGGAATCGAACCCGGGCCACCTGGTTCCGCGGCTAGACGCGCTAACCGGTACTCCATAGGTGTGGACTATAAATAGGTGCTTTGAGAACTTTTGAGAACTTTACCTACTTGTAGCCCACTTAGGCCTACTTAGTCAACAGGAATATTTTCAATGAATCAGATGTGTTATATTTTCATTTGCATGTGTTTTTATACTTGATTCCCAACGCGGTGTCTCACCCTGAACAGAATCGGCAACTCTACCGGCATACCCGGGAGAAATGCCTCGAATCAAGCTCTTTATATTGTTCTTATATCCACGAAACTTTAATTTCTACATCTGTTCTGCGTACGTTTTGTAAGCCATGTTCGTAAATATGATCATATCACCCCATCCCTGGAAGCAATAGTTGGCTTAAACTAGATAAGAAAAGAAATTTACATTCACTTCTCTTTCTCTTCGAAATCTTGAACTCTTCTATTCCTTCGTACCTGTCGTCTCGCTTCACTTACCTTTCTTACCACCATAATCTGAACACACTCTCTCGTCATGAAACAATACTAACAATACCATCCCATCGCACCTCCTCATACTCATTCTCTTTCACAATAGCCCTGCCAAGACTCTGGAATTCGTTACCTGCTAGCATCAGGGACTGTCGAAATAAAATTGAATTCAAACGCAAACTTACTAGGCACTTGGTCAGTAATTGATTTCTTGTAAATGGTTTCCTTAATCTATCACAAAATATTTCAATATCCAGTAATTTAATCGCTATACAATTTTGTTATTCTAGGTTTGATTTGTAATTCAGTAAATATAAAATATTCTTTGTTTTTCTATGATAAATTATCTAACTTTAATTAGTCAGGTAATCTTTTGATAATTTGGTTTTTATTATAATTGCAATTGTAAATTTAATACTAATTGTAATTTTATTTGTAATTAAAATTGTAAATTTAATACTAATTGTAATTTTATTTGTAATTAAAATTGTAAATTTAATACTAATTGTAATTTTATTCTTCATATTATCGTTGGAATCTCCTGGTAGAGGGGCAGAGAAGGCCTGACGGCCTTATCTCTACCAGGTTAAATAAATAAATACTTACTTACTTACTGGCTTTTAAGGAACCCGGAGGTTCATTGCCGCCCTCACATAAGCCCGCCATTGGTCCCTATCCTGAGCAAGATTAATCCAGTCTCTATCATCATATTCCACTCCCTCAAATCCATTTTAATATTATCTTTCCATCTACGTCTCGGCCTCCCCAAAGGTCTTTTTCCCTCCGGCCTCCCAACTAACACTCGATATGCATTTCTGGATTCGCCAATACGTGCTACTTGTCCTGCCCATCTCAAACGTCTGGATTTAATGTTCCTAATTATGCCAGGTGAAGTATACAATGCGTGCAGCTGCGTTGTGTAACTTTCTCCATTCTCCTGTAACTTCATCCCTCTTAGCCCCAAATATTTTCCTAAGAATCTTATTCTCAAACACCCTTAATCTCTGTTCCTCTCTCAAAGTGAGAGTCCAAGTTTCACAACCATACAGAACAACCTGTAATATAACTGTTTTATAAATTCTAACTTTCAGACTTTTTGACAGAAGACTAGATGATAAGAGCTTCTCAACCGAATAATAACAGGCATTTCCTATATTTATTCTGCGCTTAATTTCCTCTCGAGTGTCATTTATATTTGTTACTGTTGCTCCAAGATATTTTAATTTTTCCACCTCTTCGAAGGATAAATCTCCAACATTTATAGTTCCATTTCGTACAATATTCTCGTCACGAGACGTAATCATATACTTTGTTTTTTAGGGATTTACTTCCAACCCTATCGCTTTACTTGCTTCAACTAGAATTTCCGCGTTTTTCCCTAATCGTTTGTGTATTTTCTCCTAACTTATTCACGTTATCCGCATAGACAAGAAGCTGATGTAACTAAATAAATACTACTACTGTATATTATGAAAACCAATATATGAAATATATTTTTTTAGAATTTTCAGCCGTTTTGACCCTTTTTTGCGGCATCACTACCGGATTTGCCGTATTCATCCAGTAGATGAGAAATTGATTAAGAACGTTAGAAGAAATTTATTCTTCATTCTATTCTCTTTTAACAGCATTTAATATGACACTCCTATCGACGTGTTTGGAAGAACTAAGAGTTTCAGAATCGGACTTCTTTGACGTAGCGCGGGGAACACAATGTCCGTGTAATTAGCCATACTGCACGGTTCGAATCTGTGATAATATTTGCAACGCACTTCTCTCAAGTTATGTCTGTGAACTGCAGGCCGCCGCCTGGAGTTGCGAACTCCATCCAGCGTTTAAATCACCGGCAACGCCCGTGTAATGTCACGGGGCGGGCGGGCCCACTGAGCGCTGCCATAAGGAACACTAACATCTGACGCACGTCACTATTTAAAATAAAATTTTCATTACGACATAATAATCCAACCTCCGAGATAAAGCGGCGAAGCCGGGGCTCGCATTGCAATATATTACGACGGAATGTATGGATTTTTAAACTGCCTGCGATGTTCTTGGTTCCAACGACCGCTGACCAAAACAAAGTATGCGCTCCATGCTGTGCTACAGCGTACTTAACAAGTCATACGTAAACAAGTTACTATTTTTTAGCAAATCACAGAGTGAATATGAATTCAAACGACAATCTTCCTGGAGTTGTAGAGGACACCCAACTAAAAAAATCAGAGATAAGGAAATCAATGGTCAGAAACTAGTTATATCTTACGATGAAAGAGTAATGGAACGGAGAAAAATTCTCTCCGGCGCCGGGATTTGAACCCGGGTTTTCAGCTCTACGTGCTGATGCTTTATCCACTAAGCCACACCGGATACCACCCCGACGCCGGACAGAATTGTCTCTGATTGAGTTCCAACTCTTGGGTTCCCTCTAGTGGCTGCCCTCTGCACTACGTCATAGATGTCTATGAACATAGGACCGAAGTACACACATGTGCTGAGGTGCACTCGTTATGAGTGACTAGTTGGCCGGGATCCGACGGAATAAGCGCCGTCTTAAATCACTTCGTGATTTACGCATATCATATATTACGTCAATGTACCGAAGTACATATGATATTTCCATGCAGATATTCTGCGTCATCATACGATGAAAGAGTAATGGAACGGAGAAAAATCGTATGATGACGCAGAATATCTGCATGGAAATATCATATGTACTTCGGTACATTGATATAATATATAGTTATATCTTGATTACACAACTTTTAACACTGTATCACTTCGGAATATGTATAATAAGACTTTCTTGTGTTAAATTTTAACGTACCTTGTTTACATGTTTCGACCTATTTATGGGTCATCTTCAGAACTGATCGTTGTTGGTCTTGACGCCTCTTGTTGTTTCATGTGAGGGTGCGTTCGCAGTGTAGAGTCAAAGAGTGTATGTGTTTTGAAATTGAGTTGTGTGTTGAGAATATCGTTGGGGTATGTTTTCGATTACAACGAAGAACTAAACACAATCAAATACATAGCACAAGAAAACGGATACAACCCCAACATAATAGGCAACATAATACGTAAGACAAAACATAACCACAAAAAACAGACGAATACAACACAAACACAAGAACACAAAAAATACATCACACTAACATACAAAAACAAAAATACACATAAAAGTGCAACCTCATTCAAGAAATTAAATTACAACATCGCATATAGAACAAATAACACTCTACAAAAATATCTCAACACACAAACAACACAAACAAACAAATACAACCACACAGGCGTATACAAACTCAAATGTAACACCTGCAACAACTTCTACATAGGACAGACAGGCAGATCATCACAGTCATAACAAAATTACAAAACACCTCCACATATGCAGAACACATCACAAATGCCAACCACACCTACAGAGACATCAACACAGACATGGAAATACTGCACATCCAACCAAAAAGCCAGAAACTCAACACACTAGAACAATATGAAATATACAGACATTCGAAAACACACCCCAACGATATTCTCAACACACAACTCAATTTCAAAACACACCTACACTCTTTGACTCTACACTACGAACGCACCCACACAGGAAACAAGAGGCGCCAAGACCAACAACGACCAGATCCGAAGATGACCGAAAATAGGCCGAAACATCTTAACAAGGTACGTTAAAATTTAACACAAGAAAGTTCTTATCATACATATTGAGAAGAAACTAGTTGTTCACAAGTTACAGGATGTTAATTATTATTTTTATTTGAAAAGTAATTTATACTTTATCACCTTACTTTTAACTTTACTTTTAATACAATCATAATTATTTTATTAAACCATAAATGCATAACAAAAAAGAAACAAATGAATATTGTAGAATTTTACACACAAAAGACAAAAAATTAACACATGCATGTAAGTGCAAAATGAACTAACAAAAACAAAGTACTGCAGATTTTAACTTCCTAATCGATACTGTCTCAATACCCCATAATAATTATTAACCACTTAACCATCACAAGTATACAGGTTGAACAGTAATTATGTCATTAATTTCTAGGGGTTATTCTTTGACATATTTCAAACAAAAAAGTTTAATTCAATTTTGCTCGTTTTTTTTCTTCCTTTTCGAGTTAAAAATTGTTTTATATGAAATATTTCATAGCGTATTTCGGAAAAGCCATTGATTGAGTTCCCAATATGCTCAGTCAATTTCACATAGCACTGCATTAAGATAATATATTATTGAAAGAATTCTAGTTTTGTACTTTAAATGTGCAGAAATTTGATCCAAACAAATATAACTTTTTGTTCTGCAAAAGAATTTTACAACGTTATATTTGTTCGGGTAACATTTCTACACATTTAAAAAGCAAAACTAAAATTCTTAAATTCATTTATAATGAAAATAGGCCTACATATTCAGTACCATATTGGGAATTAAATCAATGGCTTTCCCGAAACACAATATGAAATGTTTCATATAAAACAATCAGTTGACTTCAGTTTATTGTGAGCTACTGAAGGGATTACTCATTTTTGCATAATGTAGTGCAAGGTATTGAGTTTTTTTTTTGTAATAATCTGAGATCACTTAAGAGGAGACGGGTGAAATGTTGGTCATTTTCAATAAAAAAAATCGCATTTTCATTTTTTGTTTATTATTATTTTTTAAAATGAATAACTATGCTTTTATTTACATGTTGAGGAAGTTTCAGTATTCTCAGACGCTTAGAATCATAAAAACTACGCCATATTTAAATGGCAGTATCAATGAATTTGAATTCCATGCAAATTTTACAAGCTATTTACTCAAATATTTTTCGACATATTTCGTAATGTTCAAAATGGGAAGGCTCTTACAATTTTGATGCTAGGAACATGTAATTTTTGCTGCACGCTCTATACAGAGCGGATGGTAACATCTGCACCAAAATTTAAGAGGCGATTCTACATGTTAAATGAAACAAACCTTTTATTACACTTTCCCTTCAATAAAGCACAGTTAAGCAGGTAAAACAATAGTCTTCACCCAATGTTTGCAGCGCTCTATTGCGGTAATGACCAGAGAGAAACGGTTGATTGTTATACGAGCAGATAGGTAAGAATAATCTAAATAGTTAATGTCTTGAATCTTTTTTCTGCAAATTATACCGTTTAGCCATGAATTTTAATTCAATAAAAGCGAAAGTCGTTGAAATAAATCTTGTAACGCAGCGAACTTCGTCTGTTACCGATTGAGTACATCAGAAGGGGAGGGGAAGGTAAGAAGTGTAGGCCGCGCTTGCTTAGAGCTATTGCAGCAGCCGTAATGTTGCCAAATGCTTCACAGAAACATAACAACTTCCTCTAAAACGGTCAATGTTAGAGAAAAAACTTATTTCGATTTTTCAAATCTCTCCTCATGATCTAATACGAGTTTCATTTTGGTGCAGAGGTTATCATTCACCATGTATGATTAGAGAAGCATAGTAGCATTTTTTAAAAATAAAATTAACACTTTTTAAATTAAAAGTAGAACACATTTAGTGCACATTGAACATTTATATTTTAGAATATAATGTAATATATTTTGAATTTTTATCTTTATTTATAGATGCAAAATTAAAATTCTAGAAACTTAGTCCTTCTCTAACCACAATAGAGATGTTAAAAAAAGAGCCTCAAAAACAATTTATCTGATTATAATGAAATTTATATTTAAGAATACTTAAAGCAAGGGGATGAAGTGTACAAAATATGAAGTCTCTACATTAAAAATTGTAGAAAATAGAAATTTCGTCCATCATCCCTTTAAGGGATTGCTCGTTTGCTCTAGTGTAGCATAAGCTATTCTAATTGAGAACATTGAAGGAGTAATTCATTCTTCCGTAGTGTAGTCCAAGCTATTATTATTATTATTATTATTATTATTATTATTATTATTATTATTATTAATTATTACTTACTTACTTATGGCTTTTAAGGAACCCGGAGGTTCATTGCCGCCCTCAAATAAGCCCGCCATCGGTCCCTATCCTGAGCAAGATTAATCCAGTCTCTATCATCATATCCCACCTCCCTCAAATACATTTTAATATTATCCTCCCAACTACTTCTCGACCTCCCCAAAGGTCTTATTAACTCCGGCCTCCCAACTAACACACTACATGCATTTCTGGATTTGCCCATACGTGCTACATGCCCTGCCCATCTCAAACGTCTGGATTTAATGTTTCTAATTATGTCAGGTGTAGAATACAATGTGTGCAGTTCTCCGTTGTGTAACTTTCTCCATTCTCCTGTAACTTCATCCCTTTTAGCCCCAAATATTTTCCTAAGAACCTTATTCTCAAAAACCCTTAATCTCTGTTCCTCTCTCAAAGCGAGAGTCCAAGTTTCACAACTATAAAGAACAATCGGTAGTATAATTGTTTTATCAATTCTAACTTTCAGATTTTTTGACAGCAGACTAGATAACAAAATCTTCTCAACCGAATAATAGCAGGTATTTCCCATATTTATTCTGCGTTTAATTTCCTCCTGAGTGTCATTTATATCTGTTACTGTTGCTCCAAGATATTTAAATTTTTCCACCTCTTCAAAGGATGTCTCCAATTTTTATAGTTCCATTTCGTACAATATTCTGGTCACGAGACATAATCATATACTTTGTCTTTTCGGGATTTTCTTCTAAACCTATCTTTTTACTTCCTCCAAGTAAAATTCCCGTGTTTTCTCTAATCGTTTGTGGATTTTCTCCTAACATATTCACGTCATCCGTATAGACAAGAAGCTGATGTAACCCGTTCAATTCCAAACCCTCTCTGTTATCCTGGACTTTCCTAATGGCATACTCTAGAGCAAAGTTAAAAAGTAAAGGAGATAGTGCATCGCCTTGCTTAGGCCGCAGTGAATTCGAAAAGCATCAGAAAGAAATTGGCCTGTACGGACTCTGCTGTAAGTTTCACTAAGACACATTTTAATTATTCGAATTAGGCTATTACTATTATTATTATTGTTGTTGTTGTTGTTGTTCTTCTTCTTCTTATTATTATTATTATTATTATTATTATTATTATTATTATTGTTCTTGTTCTTCTTACTATTATTATTATTATTATTATTATTATTATTATTATTATTATTATTATTATTATTATGTTCTTCATTTTGTTGTTAACTCAAGTATTTCATTTGTACCATAGTTGTTCATTTTAATGTATTAATTGTGTCACTATGCCGGACTTTTATTGGCCAATGGCTGTTGTCCAGCACGTAAATATCAATAAATAAATAAATTATTAGTATTATTATTATTACTATTATTATTATTTATAAATGATATAAGTAAAAGAATAAGTTCTAGCTGCCTTTTATTTGCGGATGATCTCAAAATCTTTCGCAAAATTAATAGTTTGGTTGATTGTCAAATTCTTCAAAATGACATTAATTCAATTTCACAATGGTCTTTTGAAAATGGAATGAAAATTAATCAATCCAAAACTTTTGTTATTTCCTTTTCACGGAAAACTATCTCCCTAAAATTTAACTATTCTCTCAGTAATGTCGTAATTACTAGGAAAGATTGTATTAGAGATCTTGGTGTCCTACTTGATTCAAAATTATATTTCCATGATCATGTGCAATATATGTATACCCATTCGTTAAGAATGCTTGGTCTAATTAGGTCTATAACTTATTCTTTTTCCACTCCTATGTGTTTATTAATTTTATACTATACGTTGGTTAGATCCAAGCTTGAATATGCATCTGTTGTATGGAACTCCATTACTTCCACTGACTCGGCTAAATTGGAGAATATTCAAAGAAAATTTATTTCCTTGTGTTCTTATAGATTTTTACCAAATTCTGATTATAACTATGAGATTAAATGCAAATATTTCAATTGCGGTAGTTTGTTTACCAGACGTCAGGATCTTGATTATTTATTTTTTTGTAAAGTCATTAAGGGTGATATTGATTGTGAATCTTTCATAAGCAATATCAGTCTTCGTATTCCAGGTAATGGTTTAAGATTTCATAAATTATTTTATAATAAGAATCCTAAATCTCTCTCTCCGGTCTGCAGATGCATTAAATATGCTAATTTGCATGGATTCAACTTGGATCCATTTAATGTGTAGTATATCTGAGTTTTTTTTCTCACTGATCTAATTTTAATAATTATTTGTCCATTTTTTTTTCTCTTGCATTTGGTCAATTGATTAAGGTAGACTATTCCATTATTTCAATTATCTTATTGTACTAATTTATGATTTTATAATTTTTATTTGATCTATGATTGATGTAGACTATTATATTGTTTGTATTTCATCTCATTGCCATTTTCTAACATTCATTCTCATCATCATTTGTTGTTTTGTATCGTGCTAAACTTTAATTGGCCTTGTGCTGTTGTTTTGCACGTTAATATTCTAAATAAATAAATAAATAAATAAATAAATAAATAAATAAATAAATAAATAAATAAATAAATAAATAAATAAATAAATTACTATTATTATTAATATTACTACTATTATGATTGTTCTTCTTTTTCTTCTTCTTCGTATTATTACTGTTATTATTATTATTACTATTATTATTATTATTATTATTACTATTATTATTACTGTTATTACTACTATTACCTTTTTTCATTATTATCATCACTAAGAGATTGCTTTACTACAGTTCACCACTGACACCTCCTAGGTGACACTATCGACAAGACGTCGGAGTTTTAAATGATATTGATAAAACCAAAAAATGTTGACAAAGAGGGACAGCTAGCCCATTTCCCTGCTGGCTTGTAGACAAGGATAAACACAACTTCCACAGCAATGTTACATTGGACATCAATATTAGTGCCTGCACATTCACATCAGGGAGCCGGCAAGCGGAGGGGGGGCATCTGAATAACTAATGTCAAAACTCTGCAAGTACTTCAAGTGACCTCACCGTATTATTCCTAACATTTTCTCAGAGCTCAAGAAAGTCTGGGGATCTGTCGTGCTTACCGTTAATTATTGAGGGTTGTGTAATGTTGAAATATATTTGAAGTCAGTTTATAATTACCCTGGTCTACCCTACATACATACATACATACATACATACATACATACATACATACATACATACATACATACATACATACATACTGTACAGACAGGTTAGTTGGATCAGATAATATTAGCAAGGTTGTATGTATGTATTTATTCACACTGCAATGGGTATATACCCGGTGGCAATGGTAAATAATTACACTCAATAAAGACAATAATAAAGACAATTAATAAAAAATACAATTAATAATAATACTAATAAATAATAATAATAATAATAATAATAACAACAGGGAACATCCTAAATTAAATGAAGCACGATCGGTTAAAATAACATTCAAAGTAAATCTGATTTGTACCTTAAACCTAAGTTCGAACTAAAACCCACGAGTATGATATGTTCATAGCTGCACAAGTACCTTTCAACACTACACTCATTTCGCTGTCAACTCACTCATTGCACTGGAACTACGACACATTTCACTGATTCTATCCTGATCTCACTAACACTTCAAAAACATTTCACTGTTCAAAAACGTTGCACTGCCACTATAAACTATAAAGCTTCACTGACAGGAACACGTTTCACTTACTCAACACACTTCACTGACACAACACACTTCACTGACACAACATAATTCTTCATTGGTAGAACACTTCAATAACAAAATATCAATTACACCCTTTAAATACTGTGTATAATTACCGTCTATTAGTAAGGTCCTTAAGCCTATTTTTAAATACATTTTTGGTTGTTGGTAAAGCCTTTAGTAAGTCTGCAGGTAAAACATTCCAGTCCATGATAGTACGATTGAGAAAAGAAAACTTTCCAGTGTCCGTCCTCTGTCTTCTTTCCCTCAGTTTATAAGAGTGGTCGTTTCTTGAAGAGTAATTTGGCGGCTGCAACCTATTTTTTATTTCTCTCCAGGCAGGCTCACCTCTGTATGTTTTGAACAGTGCGCATAATCGAATTCGCGTTCTCCTGTCCGTGAGTGTGTCACATTTTAATGGTGAATTTTCCGACAACACTTGAGAGCCCGTTTTTTAATCTTTTCCAGTGTCTTAATATGTTCTAGTCTGTAAGGATCCCAACATGCAGCACCATATTCCATTACTGGACGTACTAGTGATTTATATGCAATCTCTTTGGATTTATCAGAGCCTTTTCTTAGTACCCTCATCACAAAGTGTAACGCTCTCCATGCTTTTCCCGCTGTGTTAGACGAGGTTATACGAGATTTGACAAACAGACGGAAAGAGAGACAGACAGACGCAGATAGATATGGACATAAAGATCAATATTTAATGATGGACAGATGGGTGGATTCTTGGATGGAAAGATGTTGTTGTTGTTTTCTAATGCCAGGCGTTTGACAATAAAATCATTTGACCTCTTGCACTCCAATATTTTTCAGAGATATTATCATGGTCAGCCACTGAAGCACAGATTTTGAGGCGTTCCGAATCCATTTCTTGGTTTGAGTTGCACAATGGGCAGTTAGGGGACTGATATATTCCAATTCTATGCAGGTGTTTGGCGAAACAATCACGGCCTGTTGCCAATCTAAATGCAGCTACAGACGATTTTCGTGGTAAATCGGGAATTAACTGTGGATTATGGTGCAGTGAGTTCCATTTTTTCCCTTGAGATTGTGTTATAAAATTTTGTTTGTTGAAGTCTAAATATGTAGATTTAATAAAATACATACACACACATAGGCCTACATACATACATACATACATACATACATACATACATACATACATACACGGGATGAAAGGAGCCTACCTCCATCGATTCAAGTTACTGGAGAGTGCAACATGTCCGTGTAATGGTGGAAGTCAGACTATAGATCACTTGCTGTATGATTGCACAATATTAAGAAAACAAAGGGAAATTCTAAGAAACAGCATCTCGAAGACAGCAAGTTGGCCACCTAACAAATATCAGCTTATAAAATTACATCTTCAACCATTCATTACCTTCATCAGTTCAAAAGATTTTGAACAATTGTAGGAATGCATTTATTGCTAGGTTACACATATTTATCATTCAACTTTTATAAAATTACAAATTGAGGAGCGTTTTTGCAAAAGTCGATAGATGCAGAATTTTTCGAAAGTGAGTTACATGTGGATATCGTATATTTTCTACCTCCGGAATCGATCTATGAAATCAGATTTACCAAAACTTGATTCATACTGTATGTAGAGACTACCAAACCTTCAAGGTTTTTTTTC
The DNA here is from genome assembly GCF_040183065.1 of Periplaneta americana. Taxonomy (NCBI): domain Eukaryota; kingdom Metazoa; phylum Arthropoda; class Insecta; order Blattodea; family Blattidae; genus Periplaneta; species Periplaneta americana. The sequence goes on from NC_091133.1 coordinate 122,444,080, forward strand.
AAAACTCGATAGATCCTGTCACTTGGTGTAATTTCTGTAAAATCTTGATTTCTGCATCTATCGACTTTTGCAAAAACGCTCCTCAATTTGTTTAAAAAACTCACAATTGCAATATATTCCAATCATGTATATATACTTTCTTTTCTTTTTTATTTAGGTTAAGCCATATATATGTATTTGTATTAATTCTCTATCTTCCTTAGGTAATATCAATGTACGATGAAAGAGTAATGGAACGGAGAAAAATTCTCTCCGGCGCCGGGATCTGAACCCGGGTTTTCAGCTCTACGTGCTGATGCTTTATCCACTACGCCACACCGGATACAACTCCGACGCCGGTTAGAATCGTCTCAGATTAAGCTCCAACTCTTGGGTTCCCTCTGGTGGCCGCCCTCTGCACTACGTCATAGATGTCTATGAACGCAGGACCGAAGTCGACACATGTGCTGAGGTGCACTCGATATGAGTGACTAGTTGGCCGGGATCCGAACGAATAAGCGCCGTCTTAAATCACGAAGTGATTTACGCATATCATATATATTTTTTAATGCCGATGCTTTATCCACTACGCCACACCGGATACAACTCCGACGCCGGTTAGAATCGTCTCAGATTAAGCTCCAACTCTTGGGTTCCCTCTGGTGGCCGCCCTCTGCACTACGTCATAGATGTCTATGAACGCAGGACCGAAGTCCACACATGTGCTGAGGTGCACTCGTTGTGAGTGACTAGTTGGCCGGGATCCGACGGAATAAGCGCCGTCTTAAATCACGAAGTGATTTACGCATATCATATATATATATATATATATATATATATATATATATATATATCAGCACGTAGAGCTGAAAACCCGGAGAGAATTTTTCTCCGTTCCATTACTCTTTCATCGTATGATGACGCAGAATATCTGCATGCAAATATCACATGTACTTCGGTACATTAAAATAATATATAAATATCAATGTATCCAAATGTATATTTATCGTAGGAAACGGAAAATCTAAAACATGTAGTATTACTCTGTAATGGAGCATGTTGTTCAATAAAAAAATGAATACATACATACATACATACATACATACATACATACATACATACATACATACATACATACATACTGTACAGACAGGTTAGTTGGATTAGGTAATATTAGCAAGGTTAGACGAGATTTGACAAAAAGACGGAGAGACAGACAGACAGACGCAGATAAATATGGACATAAAGATGGATTTAATGATGGACAGATGGATGGATACTTGGATGGAAAGATGGATAGATAATAAGTATTTTGATATTTGGACGAAAAGACAAAGAAAGATAATTTTATATTTCAAGTTTGTTAACTGGTTGGTATGTAATCATTTATACACATAATGAACACCATTTGATAGAAACCGCAGGTCAAAGGTTTTTTATGTATGAAATCTCTCGGACTACCAGCTACACGATGTTTGACATGGAATGTTTTGTTTGTAGATGAAGTTTCTTTTGTATTGAATTTGCACGGTTCTCATTAGACGTCTGTCTGCTGATTGTAATATGATATCCTGACTGCGTTCGTAATGGAATATCTTGCTTTATTACCATCAGCTATCAAAAGCAGGGATATCTGCCCATCTCCAGAATATAGCCATATCTGTCTATAGAGTTTCACATTTTCCCTTGACCGCGTATACTTTATTGCGTGTAATTTCAGCTTTGTGGTAACGGTTCGATAGTAAAAACCAGCCCACTTAAGAACCATGCTGGAGGACTCCATGGGGGGTCCTCAGCTGCCCCCCCGCTGCTTGTTTTGCGTCATATGCATTGAACTCAGCTATTTTTTACAAAAAATAAAAGTGTGTATCTACAACATACACGTAGATTTCCACCGAAAGACGATACCGACCCATGAAGTATCCATAGTGTTTGGAACCTTAGTGTGACCTTAATATGTTGTTGCTTATATAGTCTGCCAGGAGACATCAACTTCTACCATTGCAGGGAATCGAAGGGCAAAGTCAACACGTGTGTTGTCAACGGCTGAGCAATATGTAATCACAAGAATTATGAAATGTTTAGTATTGACCTTCTATATACAGAATTTGGTATCCCTGGGACATAATTATTCATCTAGAAACAAGTAATTGATTAACTAGCGGACTTACTCGTGTTAATTATATAAGTCTGTGCGGCTTACAGCTGTTTCGGTGCTTCATTACACCATCCTCAGAGCCTACTAGATCTCGGCGTCATCTCGTATTTCTCTGCCTGTTGCGTGGGTGCGTTTGATTGTTGAAAAGTGTTGAAAAGTGGAGTCAAATAGTGTGTGTGTACGGAAATTGATCTGTGTGTTGAGAATTTGATCGGGGTGTGTTTTAGTGTGTTTGTATATTTCGTATTTTTCTAGTGTGTTGAGTTTTTGGTTCTTGGGTTGTATGTGTAGGATTTCCATGTCCGCATTTATGTCATTGTATGTATGGTAAGCATTGGTTATGTGATCGGCGTATGTAGATGTATTGTGTCATCTGGTTATTGCTTTAATATGTTCTTTGCAGCGTGTTTGGAATGATCTGCCTGTCTGTCCTATGTAGAACTTGTGGCAACTATTACATGTGATTTTGTATACACCTGTGTGGTCGTATTTATTTGTTTGTGTTTTTTGTGTGTTGAGATGTCTTTGTAGTGTGTTTTCTGTTCTATATGCTATGTTGTATTTCTGCTTTCTGAATGAGGATGCAATCTTATGTGTGCTTTTGTTTTCATATGTTAATGTGATGTATTTCTTTTGTTCTTGTGTTTGTGTTGTGTTTCGCGTGTTTTTGTGTTTCTTCATTATAATGTTGTCTATTATGTTTGGATTGCAACCGTTTTCTTGTGCTATGAATTTGATTGTGTTCACTTCTTCATTGTAGTGTTGTTGGCTCGTGGGTATGTTGAGTAATCTGTGTACCATTGTCCTGAATGCAGCATGTTTGTGTTGTGTGGGGTGATTAGATGTGTTGTGTATGTGTGTGGGGTGGTGGTTGGTTTTCTGTATATTTTGAAGGTGTGTTTGTTGTCAATTTTTGTTATGGTGATGTCTAGGAAATTTATGGAGTTGTTGTTTTCAAGTTCCAGTGTGTATTGAAGTTTTGGGTGTAATTTGTTTATGTATTGGTGTAGTTTGTGTATTTGTCTTTTGTTTCCTTTGTATAGTATGAATATGTCGTCTACGTATCTGTGCCAGTATATTATGTTGTCTGCATATTTCTTGTGTTCATTGTTGAGTATGTATGTTTGTTCTATGTTGTGTAAAAATATCTCTGCTAGATAATCAATTACTTATATTCAAGTGTTAAAAGTAGTGTACGCAAGATTCAAAATTGATCTAGAAATAGTTATATATATATATATATATATATATATACAGGGTGGGTTATAAGTTGTTTTCTCCAAACACTTCCTTATATTTAATTACATTCAATTTATATTTGAATCCTCTAGATTCAAAACACTCTAGAGACGATTTTGTTCATAATTGATTTATGCCCACATATGCTCGCTAAGAATTAATTCGAATCATTTATATAGTTTGAATTAAAAAAAGTCACTAAATTTAAAGCATAAGTTTTGTTAAAAGTCACTGTTAGATTGAAAATTTCCTCTATTTTTCCACCAGTTACTGTCAAAATTCTTCAATTTGTGAAAGTGGATATAGGGGATTTTGAATCTATAGGATTCATTCGATTACACATTTCTTTACAGATTTTGTTCAAAATGGAGGCCCTGTTTCTCGATACACAGTTCACAACATTTAGACACTGATTTACAGATGGCAGAACATAACTCACGATTTTAATCGATTTTCACGAATGACTGTTCGATCATCTCTCCCAACTGATTCAGATCCTGCGGTTTTTGAACAAAAACATAATTTTTCAGAATACCATACATGGAAAAATCACATGACGTTTGGTCGCATGATCTGGGTGGCCATTTTGTTGTGCTGGAATTGCGATTCATTGCAAGAAACTAGCAGTTATTGCATAGAGACGGAACCCAACACAATAAAACAAAACAACAACAATAACAAGACATGACATTGGAAAAACAGTTGACGAACGTACATGGCTGTCAACCCAGCACTTATTTTATTTATTTATCTGCTTATTTATTTATTTATTTATTTATTTTGTTAATAATTGTAATATAAAATCTATATATATATATATATATATATATATATATATATAAATATAATTTGAAATAGTAATGGAAATTACGGGAAAACCGCTGAACGGATTTTAATAAATGGCCCCTCATTTTGAAGCTTGGAACCCAAAGTTTTTCGGAAAAGTAGTAGTTTTCAGTGAAATGTCAATTTTCCTACATAATTTTTCTATTTTCCAAAATCCATCTGTTGTCAGTTTTGAGAATTATTTTATTCAATCACGGCCGACTTGATTGAATTTCAGAACAAAACACACACTACAATAAACAATAGGCTATTACACGAAGGCCATGACCTGCAGGATTGCCAACATATTTAGAGCTCAATTTAATTTATTATTAAAAACTGATTCTGCAGTGTATAATTTTCTGAGTACAGCTGTGTATTGGATATTCAAATCTACGAAACTTGAGGTGGTTTGATGACATTGTTACCACTAGAAATTAAATATTATTATAGTTAATATCATGATGCGTCTATTTTTCATTAATTGTACATAATATTGATGCTATATTCATGACATGAAAGTGAAACGTTTTGAGGTTATGTAAGTAAATGTAGAGAATATCTTAATTTTGATCTTCATTTCTATAATTTACTGAGTGGCTGCTATATATATATAACTTCAAAACTTAAGTGAGATAATAATATTGTTATTAAAAATCAAATATTTTTATACTTATTAACCCAGTGGGGTTGGGTCTTTTTCCATATACTTAATGGCGGTGTAGTGTACATATTGATATGTGTCATTGTCTTCAGTATTGGCTCGACAGAGCGCAAAAATTACAGTTCCTAAGGAAGGATCAAAAGGTATTACTTACTGATAAAATAAGAGGCCTAGAAAATTTTGTAGTCTCCAGATCATTTTAGCAAGATCTCTTAGTAGGATAAAATGATTTTACGCTCTACATTTCAAGTTCTAGATGCAGCAGCTATACGAAAATGCTATTGTTCGAAAGCTTAGCAAACCTGACATTTTTTTTAACTTTTGCCTACAATCCACAATGACCTGAAATAGCTACTGCTATCGTCCTGACATTGATACTTGCGTTTTCGCGTTGAAACTCAAAAACTGAAGTTGGATAGGTTCAAGAAAAAGTATTTGGCATAAAAAAAATCCATTCAGAGGGAGTATGTTTCATTATTATGGAAGCAAATAACTATCAAAAAGACAAGTATTCTTCATTGAAAATAAACCTGAAAAATGTTTATTTCAACGTCTAATGAACTTAGTTTGCAGGAGCATTTGCTGCACAAGCCACTAGTTAAGATATAAACAGAAACATTTTAACTCGCCCCTGAAAGAGAGAACTCGTGCTCAGGGGCGGATTCCTGAATTTAAATTAAGAAGTATATAATACAAGTTGTCTTATGTCTACTACGCAATAAGATTATATAAAATTAAATATAAATTTTTTCAATTTGTATAAAATCCATACATAACTTTTTTAATTTAATACTAGAACTATTAGAATTGACAAGATTAGGATATTGAAATAGAAATTTGATATAGGCCTATATTAAATACTATAGCAGTATTGCGTTTTGGTTCAAACAATTTTAAAGAATTTATAACTTTTGTTACATAACTATGAGAATACAATTCAAAATTATTACTCCAGCTGTTAGTTTATTCGTGTTATGACATCTGTTTACCTAAAAACGATGATAGAACCGTATTCGAAATGTTGTGATTTCCTATTTCTTTACGAGCAATGAACGCAGTTCAATCCGCACCTACACTAATAAATTCAATATTATTTACGCCATCATTTAAATCAACACTAGGGTAAGGATTAGAGCAGGTAGGGTAAACAAGATTTAGGAATTTTATGTTTCTGGAACGAAAGACATTTTAACAATCCGTTGCTTATTAACTTATTATACAGAGTGATTCAAGAAGAGTTACCTGCACTTACGTAACTTATTTCTGAAGACATTCTGAGCAAAATAAGGGTAAAATAGTGTTACAAATAGAGAATTAACTATTCAGAAGTATCAAGAAAAACAAGTCATATACCGTCCATGTGTTCCCCACTTGAGTGAGAGATATAATGCAATTGATTACACATGGGAGGTGAGGGGTTTGCTTTCTGGTGCTCGCGGATAGACATATAAATATACTAGACTACTGACATTTTAAAACAATATGATATGACATCCCAAGATATTAAAAATATTTGTTTATATATCTTAAAGAAATTTATACGCATTTTACATAATCATTTATACAGGGAACTCATTTTATTTTTACTTCAATTTTTACAGACGTGGACAAATTAATAACAAAATTGACGATTTTTATGATAATTCCATATACAAAATTGGACTTTTCAATTTAGACTACAGTTGACAATTTTGCATATTTCTATATTACAGTAGATAGAAATATGCAGAAATGTCAAATGTAGGCTATTCTAAGGTGAAGAGTCAAATTTTGTAAAAAAATGTATAATAAAATCTTCAATTTTGCTAATAATTTGTCAATATGCAAAAATGTCATCCAGTCTAAAGTGGAGAGTCAAATTTTGTAAAAATATATAATAAAAAATCTTCAGTTTTGCTAATAATTTGGAAATATCCAAACTGTCACCTGTAGTTCAAATTAAAGAGTCGAATTTTGTAAAAATATAAAAAAAAATCTTCACTTTGGTAATAATTTGTAAATATGCGAAAATATCAATTGTAGTCTAAGTTGAAGAGTGAAATATTGTAAAAATATACATATAAATCTTCGATTTTTCTAATAATTTGGAAATACCCAAAGATGTCAACTGTAGTCTAAATTGAAGAATCATAGTTTGTAAAAATATATAATAAAAATCTCCAATTTTGCTAATAATTTGTCCACGTCTGTATTGTGCCTGAGTTTTTTAATGTACTTCACTCCCACCCCTTCTACTAATGAAGTTCAACCGTCCTCCACACAGATCCAAGACTGCATACACAGTCATAGTAGCCTTACGGTCATAATAAACAGTACATTCCAAAAATATGTTCGCGTTTTCCAGTGACGAAAGAGCTTTCAATATTGAATCATTTTCTCACGGGTACTGTCGTCCATTTGCCTACGTCGCATTCTGGTTTTCCCCACCTGCTTCTATTCGCTTCTCTGTAAAGGCTAGTGGCTGGGCTGTCTTAGCTATTTTCTGAGAACATTAATTTCTGTTAGGAATTGAACGTGTATGTAACATTATACAACTGTTTAAAATAACTTAAATAAAAGGGCCTCGTTAAATAATTAACTGTCACGTGATTTCCCCCCTTTCTATGATCCTACGACATAACCACTTGGACGGACAATAGATAGCATGTCTGAGTAATTTTATCTTTTCGGATCGAGCAGAAATGAAGATTGAATTTATAGTACGTAAGGTACTCTTTTACAGAGTAGGTAGAGAATTATTTCAACATGAGTTACTAGTACGAAAGACGAAACTGGTAATTGGAATTACACACATTAGAACTGAAGCCTGTATCGAAATGAACGGCCACCATTTTCAAAAATGTGTTTAAATATCCATATTATGATTATTTTTCAATTTAACTTCATTCTCTATAATGTACGCTAATGTGCTGTAGACAGTATAATATACACTGCATAATTAATACGTCCGAATGGACAGCTCAGTTCGTGAGTAAAACACTCATTGTTAATACTGTACTGTATTTTGATTAAACAAATACCTAATGAAAATTATCAAACTAAAAAGCGTGATATTTCCTTGTTTACGTAAATGGATGAACTACTTTTCTTTCCTCCTATACCTAGTGAAGTGATTTGTTTGTATATTACGCCAGTATCCTCGAACTCCAGTCGTGGAAGGGGGTAGCAACCGTTGAGCCAAAGGTATAGCCAGGTCAATATTAGAAATGTTAGTAAAAATAAAATGATGTCCCTGTATAATGTTTAATTTTTAGACTTTCTAAATTGCATATTGTACTATGATTGCTACCTACTGTATTAATTTTTCTCTCTATTCCATATATGCATTTTTTTAATTGTTTTTCGGACCTATATGGTCATCTGTTATGACAGACGAATGTATTAATAATTCCTTAATTGGCCGGTATTCTGGAGGTAAAAATGTATTGTTAATTCCTTAATTGAATCGGTCATTTGTAAAACCACATGAGGCACAGAAAATAAGTTTCGAGAAAAATAGAAAAAACTACCTATAGTTAATGGATTTGCAGTTAGGTCTGTGAAAAGTTTACAGGAGGACCATACATTAGTACATCTGATTACAAAAGCATTCTATCTTAATTGTTGTATAGGTAGTTTTTTCTATTTTTCTCGAAACTTATTTTCTGTGACTCATGTGGTTTTAAAAATGACCGATTTAATTGTTTTGTACAGATTTTTCTTTTTTAAATTTTTAACTAAAAATTACATTATTCTTATCACAACAATTGTTACAGATCAACGGCATCTAGCAACCCTGATTCTTTACAGTTCAATTTTGCATCCTAATGTACATTCTTACAGAGTTTACAAGAATTACGTGATTTGTAACAATTTTTGTGATAAATGCGTAAGAAAAATGTAATTTTGTAGTAAAAAATTGAAAAAAAAATCTGTACGAAGCAACTATGGAATTAATAATGCATTTTTAGCTTCAGAACACTAGCCAATTAAATAAATGATATTTCTGAATAGTTCTTACTTTAATTGTAATGTTCTTTTATCCTTAAAACTAAAGAAAATAGTAATATGCGTTACAAGAGCGGTATGCTGAAGTTTTCATATTCGAGGAAAAGTTTGAAAAAGCAAAACGTGGTTGAGCTTTTTTAATTTCCGAGAATTGAAAGAAAACATACCGCTCGTGTATCGTACATTATTTTGTGCGAAGATCGTTTATTACATACCTGAAAGAGGAATTTCTAATTAGTTGCAATGAAATCTCCATACCTGGTTTCTGTTCAATGACGGCAAATTTGCAAAACAAAAATATCTATCTTCAACATTGTTGCTTTAAAATATTTTCTGTCTTTACTATACTCCAGCAGGCCGTGATATACGTCTGTCTTTTTTTTTCCACAGTCTATAAATGCGAACTTAAAACAAACGGTAAGGTTATGTAATTATTTATTTTTCATTTTATTATTCTAACAATATTATTTATATAACATATTGCAGTAATAACATCGGCATCTGGAATCTTGTTGATTTTTTCACGGCTTCCTTAATGTTACTTGTATCAGGAATGCAATAAGTTTCGCGGAGTAGTAGAATTTACTTAATTTTTGCAAATATTTAAAAACAATAATTAACATTGCAATTTAGGTGAAATTGCAGTGGTAAGTTTCCAATTTATAATTATTACTATATTGAACGTCTCTAAAAATAATATATTAAAAGTCTAAAGCAGTAAAATCAATGTCACTTAAGCGGTAAGAAGAGGGAAATTGTTATGTGTGTTACGTTGGGAATACTGAATGTGGAATTTCACACTTTCCGCGTATTGGTTTTGTGCGGAAACCAAGCAAATACGCACGATCTCGCACAAAAGATATTTTTAAAAACTTCAAATTAATGTAACTCTGAAAATATTGAGAATAGGACCCATGTTCATATGACATTCTTTGCTCAAAATGTCTTCGGGAATATGCTCCGAAAGTAATGGTACCTCCTCGTGAATCACCCTGTATATTATATTACTTTAGTTAACATATTATAATAAAAATGTAAATAATAATAATAATAATAATAATAATAATAATAGTTATAATAATAATGATTTATTTAACCTGGCAGAGTTAAGGCCATACGGCCTTCTCTAACACTCAACCAGGAGTAAAGACTGCGTTACAAAAACACTACAAATTTACAAATTACACTACAATTTTACACACAAAACTGAATAAGATAATAATAATAATAATAATAATAATAATAATAAAAAATAAACAACAAATAAGAAGAAATCAGACATAATATATAACATACAGAAAGAAAGAAAAAAGCATAATAATATGTGAACAGCAGGTCAAAATAAATGAGGCATACAAAAAAAAGACAATTATTCATAATAATAATAATAATAATAATAATAATAATAAGAATAGTAATAATGATGATAATAATAATAATAATAATACTACTACTAATAGTAGTAATAAAATAGTGCAGTACAAAGTATACAGTGAATACAATATTTCTAAGTACACACAATAAGGAAAATTAAGATTATATATAGCTCAACTTATCACATTAGAGATATAACATTATCGGAAAATATGAAAACAAAAATATAAAATAAGTTGAATATCATTAGAACATAAAAAAATGTGTATACGTGGAAACATGCAATACAACACTTGTCATAATAGTAAGTTAGTTTGGCAACTCGTCATAAGATAATTTTCTAACTTGGATTTGAAAGAATTGAATGTTCGGCAGCCCTTGACTTCAGGCGGCAGAGAGTTCCAGTGACGAGAGGTAGCAACAGTGAAGGATGAGGAATACAGAGACGATGCGTGAAGTGGAATTTCTAGCGTGTTATCGCGTTGTGATCGAGTATTAATATTATGATAGCGAGAGAGAGTATGAAATCGAGCGAATAAATAATAGGGGGATGAAGAGTGCATAAATATCATTTGATGACTCCCGTTTACTTTCAGTGTGAAATGACATCCTTTTTTCATACCATTTTAGCGAGACCACTTTCAAATACATTTGAATTTACAAAAATTTGTATTTGAAAGAAAGATCTCCTTCACAATGCTGCTGACTTGTAAAGATTGAGTTATTTGTAGAAGTTGGTTCACAGTCACTATCTTGTGAATGTAGAAGAATCACCAATAAACTGCGGAGAGCGGCTGTATATCTGTCTCTGCAAGGCTGGGACATAAAGTAATCGGATACTCGATGAAGCTGTTATTAACACAATAGCCGACAAGTCACGGTCAGGAATTTCTCTCAATACAGCGATTATACTTTAGTTCCAGTTAATCACTTTTAGAGCAGTTAAAACTTTATATCTTTTGCGTGTTGTATTCGTTTGTTGCTATGTAATCCGTGTTAGAAGGCAATACCACGCTGTGTGAAGATCTGTGGTGCAATCATGTTTGGTATGCGTCAATCACTGAATGTTTTATGCCCGCATAGGGCCTGCACTGAAAGGATTGCCCTCATATTTGAGTCGCTTGCCATTTACTTTGAAGTCCGTGGGTTCAAGCTGAACGCAGGGCATTTTATATCGACGGTTAACTTCCAGGTAATATTCTATGATGTTTATGAACAAGTTTTCATATATCGGAAGATAATGATCTTAGGATCCATGTTTATTACATTTCTTTTTCTGTTCTCATGAATACTACTATCTCTCAAAATATTGAATGTTTTTTCTAAAAATACAACTCACATTGAGATGTTATGAACAATTTCTCATACCTCGGAAGATATTAATTTTAAGATTCATGTTCATTATACTTCTTTTTCTTTTTCGATTAATACTAAATACTACCACCAGTGCCTTGCATTACGAACGCTATGTTCGGTATAAGATTGTCGAGTAGTCTATAGTGAAGTTCGATAATCGCCAATGTTCGTTCTCCTGTCGTGTTTGTTCCATCTCGTTATAAAAATATTCGCTGTCCTCTACTCCCACCCTTCATGTTTTAACAGTATAAGGATACTGTATGTATGTGTATGTATGTAAGAGAGAAGTTTTATATGATATTCTTTTTGAATTTGGTATTCCCAAGAAACTAGTTCGATTAATTAAAATGTGTCTCTGTGAAACGTACAGCAGAGTCCGTATAGGCCAGTTTCTGTCGGATGGGTTTCCAATTCACTGCGGGCTAAAGCAAGAAGATGCACTATCACCTTTACTTTTTAACTTTGCTCTAGAGTATGCCATTAGGAAAGTCCAGGATAACAGAGAGGGTTTGGAATTGAACGGGTTACATCAGCTGCTTGTCTATGCGGATGACGTGAATATATTAGGAGAAAATCCACAAACGATTAGGGAAAACACGGGAATTTTACTTGAAGCAAGTAAAACTACCGGTTTGGAAGTAAATCCCGAAAAGACAAAGTATATGATTATGTCTCGTGACCAGAATATTGTACGAAATGGAAATATAAAAATTGGAAATTTATCTTTCAAAGAGGTGGAAAAATTCAAATACCTGGGAGCAACAGTAACAAATATAAATGATACTCGGGAGGAAATTAAACACAGAATAAATATGGGAAATGCGTGTTATTATTCGGTTGAGAAGATTTTATCATCCAGTATGCTGTCAAAAAAACTGAAACTTAGAATTTATAAAACAGTTATATTACCGGTTGTTCTTTATGGTTGTGAAACTTGGACTCTCACTTTGAGAGAGGAACAGAGATTAAGGGTGTTTGAGAATAAGGTGCTTAGGAAAATATTTGGGGCTAAGAGGGATGAAGTTACAGGAGAATGGAGAAAGTTACACAACTCAGAACTGCACGCATTGTATTCTTCACCTGACACAATTAGGAACATTAAATCCAGACGTTTGAGATGGGCAGGGCATGTAGCACGTATGGACGAATCCAGAAATGCATATAGAGTGTTAGTTCGAAAGTTTCTGAGGGTCCGCCAAAATGAAATATCAGCGTCAAAGGATCAGTGACACACATAAGGTTGGGAACCCTCTGAACTACTGGGGTACGTTCGTGGTTTCCAGAGCCTGTACTCAGGCGCAGACTAGCGTCCACTTGGAGGCCTGAAGCTGTAACTCAACCAGGACGGCCAAGATAGCGACACACGGCAAGGTCATCAACCAGCAACTTACACCAGGATGCTAGTTTTATTTTACGTACGTTTCTCCATTTCTTTTTCCGTCATAGTTAAATGCTGGAAATCAACAACAGAGTCATCTGAAGGGCTTTATATTGTTGACATTCTGTTTATGGTTGCTAGGAGCAACGGCCATAAGACATCTCTGGGAAAATGGGCCTTGCGCAAACAGTACGACCGTTAAATAACGACACTGGACTTGTTGGCGGGAGAAGGAATTAATATATATCAAAACTTTCAACATAATCGTCCAGAAACTGCGAACAAAACTGACTTCGTTTAGCTACATACTGAGAAGTTCCGCACTGAAATGCCTTTTACGTTAGTCTGTCACACTATGTTTCAATCGCTTATTTATCGACGCTGTATCAACCACGCGTTCTTTAGTCAAAGTTCTGTGTGTATGAATCAGGAAATTGAAATCAAACACCTAGAAAATTAAATATATCTAAAACACAAGCCATCTTATTTAGCAGAAGAAATAAATTCAACAGACCGGGTATAAATCACACGAAGTTAGCTATAAATGGATCTCAAATCGAGTGGAAAACTTCAGTTAAATATCTCGGAGTAACACTAGACAGACGGCTCACATTTTCTGAACATATACTACAAAAACTCAGACTTGCCAATGCTAGAATGGTGGAGCTTTACCCAATATTAAATAAAAGCAGACATCTAAACATACACACAGCTCTAACTTTGTATAAAACATTAATTAGGTCAGTAATACTATATGCTTGTCCTGCTTGGGGACATGCACCTATTACAGTCCGTAAAAAATTACAAGTTTTCCAAAACAAAATTTTAAGATTCATCACAGGACTTCCTAGAGTAACTCCTGTTAGATTGATTCATGAAGAACTAGAAATTTCGACAATTCAAGAATATATTTCAAATCAAGCCTTCTGCACGTACACCAAGTCGTACAGCAGCACAAACCCACTAATTTTTTCACTAGGAAATTACAATCCTGCATTAGATAAACATAAACGACCTAAGAGTGTACTCCACCCTCTAGCTTGGAACGACAACGTACAAGACGAATACCAACTTGAACTCTAAACAACCATTTGACTCCTCAGACATACATGTCACTTAATGCACTAATAATGTTATTTCTCTGTTCCAGGGTCATCACGTTATTGGCTGCATAGATGCCTTGAATTCTTTGTAACAAATTAATATGTATTTTAATGTACTTGTACTTCAAATTATGATTAAATGACAACCTCCCACCTGAACATATTCCGACCACACTATAGCCAATTGGCTTGTCGTCAGCTCGACATCTCATCCTGCGCTAGGTTTTCCGTGGTTTCCCTTGAGCAATAGACAAATGTCGGGATGAGCCCTAAAAGAAATGGGCCACGGACCACTTCCCTTCCCCCACTCTTTCTCTTCTACTATCACAAAGAACTTGCTAATTTCTTAGATAACAATCCTGTATTATCGAAAATCGAAAAATCGAAAGAGAATTGGGAGGAAAATTTTTAAAAGGTATGCAAAACGCGTTATTGCAAGGGGTTGGGGGCTGTACAAAACTAAATATGTGAGCTCCAAGCCTGTTGGCCACTAGTCTCACTCCGGGTTACGCTGGTCCACTGAAGGAACTCTAGAAAATTTTGAAGGGGAAGCCGAAATTGGACGTAACCTCTTAGGTACCACATACGCGAGGGGGACTGAGATTTGATCAAGTGATCACGGAACGGGAAGAGGAAGAGCTGGCTGGTGTTTGCCGTTAGGATGGCAAGACTCTGTCATCTGTTGTTCGATGACAAAGCATGTGAAGGCCGTCGGAAGAAGCGCCGTGAAATCTAAATCTGCAATTTGAGAGGTCCCTGTCCTTTCAATTTGCGACTAATTGAGTGACCTCGTATATTTAATAAACAATTTATAGGTTCTGAACTAGGGCATACGTCGTTTATAATAAAGGGGAATATATATGGGGAAGGGCATATAGGTCCGTGGCCCATTTCTTATAGGGCTCATCCCGACATTTGTCTTACGCCTGAGGAAAACCACGGAATACCTTAGGCAGGATGAGTTGTCTCATATAAGAGATTAGCCAATTTGGCTATTATGTAGGAGGTGATTGTTGTATTATGATAATAGGGGAACATAAATATACTGTAAGTTCACAGGGCTAACGGCTTCGAAGCTGGGTACCTGGTTCTAATGAAGTGCACTGGTAGCAATCTAAAACATGGGGGCATGAGATAGTTACTCTGCCTGCCATTAAAAATTCACTTCACTAAATCCCCAAGGTAAAAAAAAAACACGCGTTCTTCTAGTGTCAATGGAAATAGTAATAGTGGGATGAGGCCTAGGATTAATTAGGCCTATTCATTACATGGCATTCGCCTAACATTTGGGAAATTCTTCAGAAAAAATTTCTGAGCTGTATGGAGGATACACCAGCACATATAACACGTAACTCAGTCTCGGGAATGAAACTAAGGGTGTAGTGGCGAAATTTTATAATAATAATAATAATAATAATAATAATAATAATAATAATAATAATAATTATTATTATTATTATTACATTATTATATTATATTATTATTATTATTATTAATATTAATATAATATTAATAATAATAATAATTATTATTATTATTATTACATTATTATATTATATTATTATTATTATTATTATTATTATTATTATTATTATTATTATATTAGGACCTGCGTAAGGGAAGGTACCCTGAAATAAAACCATGCAGGTTGGAATGCTGAAAGGTGGCAACCCCACCGTCCAACTATATTTGCACAGCCCTCGTAAGGCGGTCAGATGAAATCTCAATATTACTGGTAAGCTACAGAATAATGGACTCCGATAATATTGGAAGACCAGCCAAAAGATGGATGGACCAATTTCAGTAGCTGCTGCAGGAATCAATTTCCTAATGTATGAAGGATGATGATGATGATGATATTAGGGCCTATAGAACAAATGTCTGAAGAAAGTGAAATAGAGAGTATGTCAAGAATGTCCTTTCTCCGTCCCCCCTCGCGTATGTGGTACCTAAGAGGTTACGTCCAATTTCGGCATCCCCTTCAAAATTTTCTAGAGCTCCTTCAGTGGAGCAGCGTAACCCGGAGTGAGACTAGTGGCCAACAGGCTTGGAGCTCACATATTTAGTTTTGTAGAGCCCCCAACCCCTTGCAAGGACGCGTTTTGCGTACCTTTTAAATTTGTCCTCCCAAATCTCTTTCGATTTTTCGATTTTTTTCGATTTTTCGAATGCCCTTTATTACCTGCCCTATTCAGCATCTACTTGGAGGATTTAGTGAACACCTGTTTTCAGAACATGGGAGGATGGAAAGTGGAAGAAAGAAGAATAAAGTGCATAAGATTTGTTGATGATATGCATTGTTAGCAAAAGAGGAGACGATACTAAGGGATATGCTCCTGGAGCTAAAAGATAGCTGTGAGCAGTATGGGATGAAGATAAATGCAAACAAGACGAAGACTATGGTCATAGAGAAAAAATAGCCTAACAAAAGTAAACTTGCGGATCGTAAATGGGGCAGTAGAGCAAGTGGACAGCTTCAAATAGTTGGGGTGTACTATAAGCAGTAACATGAACTGCTGCCAAGAAGTAAAAAGGAGGATAGCAATGGCGAAGAAAGCTTTTAATAGAAAAAAGAGCATCTTCTGCGGACCTCTGGAGAAAGAACTAAGGATGAGACTTGTGAAGTGCTTTGTGTGGAGTGTGGCATTGTATGGGGGCAGAAACATGGGCATTACGACGAAGTGAAGAGAAACGAATAGATGTATTTGAAATGTATACTCGTACGTGCTACATGCCCTGTCCATCTCAAACGTCTGGATTTAATGCTCCTAATTATATCAGGTGAAGAATATAATGCGTGCAGTTCTGCGTTGTGTAATTTTCTCCATTTTCCTAAGAACCTTATTCTCAAATACTCTTAATATCTTTTCCTCTCTCAAAGTGAAAGTCTAAGTTTCACAACCATACAGAACAACCGTAATATAACTGTTTTATAAATTCTGACCTTCAGATTTTTTGACAGCAGACTAGATGACAAAAGCTTCTCAACCGAATAACAACACGCATTTCCCATATTTATTCTGCGTTTAATTTCCTCCCGAGTGTCATTTATATTTGTTACTGTTGCTCCAAGATATTTGAATTTTTCAACCTCTTCAAAGGATAAATGTCAAATTTTTATATTTCCATTTCGGAACAGAATATCTATTGAAATTTAATTATATTTTATAATTTTGTTTCTGATTTGTAAAATATCATGTTTTTAAGATTGATAGTAGTGTAATATTTTGTTACATTCCGACTGAACGTGAATTCCATTGTCAATGACCTTGTGCCCAACACATACCAATACATAACAGAGTATAAGTATAAAAAAAAGACTGCTTCAGCATAAGTATCGGGTAAAGCAAATAATGATCTATTCTCATTTTAATAAAAGTTAGATTAATAAAACACATTTTTTCTGGTGAAACTTTTCTGGCAGTTACAGAAAAAATATTATTTGACTTTTTCCTTCAGTTATTTATGTTCTATCACTAGGACATTTTTTGGCAGTTTATATCTTTTAATTTAATTAATTTACTTAATTTATTTAACTAGTTAGTAGCTAGCTAGTGAGTACAAATTGAAATTATAAAACAAAAATGTTTCTAGCCACTACCGTAAGAGCCAGGCTCGTGTACGGTGTGGTCTTAGCCAATAATATAACACAAAATTTACAAGGACAGTTTACTAAATACAGTAAGTAACTTAATTCAAACCAATACATATCCCACACAAAAAAGAAGAAAGAGAAAAAGAGAGAAAAACATATTTAATATAAATTGACACTCAAACAGAAACCAGTAATATTCAATAAAAACATAAATATAGTCGAGGGAAATAAAATATAAAAAATACACACATTTGTTAATATTATATATGACGAATAATTTTATAAATTTCAAATTTCAAATTTGGAAAATGGTTTGTAATTTTATTATAAAGTCTTGGGCCGAAACTAGCACCATGTTTAAGAGCTGCACTTGCATGACATTTAGGCTGAATTAATGGGAAAGTAGACTTTTGTCTTCGAGTACGATATTCATGTCGCATTCGATTAGATTTATGTTTTATTTGATTTCTGTGGTAGTGAGTTAGTAAACTAAATTTATAAATTTCTTCAATAGTTACTTACTTACTTACTGGCTTTTAAGGAACCCGGAGGTTCATTGCCGCCCTCACATAAGCCCGCCATTGGTCCCTATCCTGAACAAAATTAATCCATTCTCTATCATCATATCCCACCTCCCTCAAATCCATTTTAATATTATCTTCCCATCTACGTCTCGGCCTCTCTATAGGTCTTTTTCCCTCCGGCCTCCCAACTAACATTCTATATGCATTTCTGGAATCGCCCATACGTGCTACATGCCCTGCCCATCTCAAACGTCTGGATTTAATGCTCCTAATTATGTCAGGTGAAGAATACAATGCGTGCAGTTCTGTGTTGTGTAACTTTCTCCATTCTCCTGTAACTTCATCCCTCTTAGCCCCAAATATTTTCCTAAGAATATTATTCTCAAACACCTGTAGTCTCTGTTCCTCTCACAAAGTGAGAGTCCAAGTTTTCTTCAATAGTTAATACTTTAAAATCTGTATAAATTAAATTTGTTGGTTTTGCACTCTGTATAAAAATAATTTTATTGAAAAGACGGATACATTCAAAGTGTTCCTAGTCCATGCTTTCATACGAAGTTAATGCACTGATTTTTGTTCGGTATAAAAAAATAATAGGCCCACGCATTTGTTAAATGTCCACGAAAGCTTTCGCTTCGGGATGGATTTCTGATAGACCATCAGTCAACTCAGAGGCAAGAGCGGTTTTCGTCTGGCTTGTGAATGTTTTATGTGTTGAGCATTTACAGAGGGTCTTTTATAACGCCGGGCTTTGATATATGTCCACAGTTAAACATCGACCAGCTCAAGGAACTAGCTCAGTCCATGAAGTAATCATACCGTCAGGCTGCGAAATGTGAACTGATGCAGCATCCGGGACACTGGTTGGTTTTCAGATCAGCACAAGAAGTTATCTCTGTGGAAATAAGAGAATGAAGGCTGGTTCGCGGAATTCATCCCTTACCTCTTGTTAAAATAATGATTCCATGTAAATAGCACATTCCTTGTCGCTTACACAATTCTCAGTGCGTATTAAGGAAATATTTTATGGGAATTTTCGTCTCACGAATTTTGAGAAAATTTGGTGCGAAAAAGTGACGATAAAAGTTTTCGACTAAATGTTCCTTTTCTATCTTCTTTTTTTTTCTTGAGTGTACTGTCCTTATTGATCGATAAGCACATTTAGAGCTATAGGCCGTATTCATAGACATTCTTAGCGCGGGCTTCCGGTGGATGATCAGAGAACTAACGTTTTTCGTATTCATAAACAGTGTTAGCGATATGATATGATATGATATGATATGATATGATATGATATGATATGATATGATATGATATGATATGATATGATATGATATGATATGATATGATATATGATATGATATGATATGATATGATATATGATATGATATGATATATGATATGATATGATATGATATGATATGATATGATATATGATATGTTATGATATTATAGGCCTATGATATGATATGATATGATATATGATATGATATGATATATGATATGATATGATATGATGTATGATATGATATGATATATGATATGATATATGATATGATATGATATGATATGATATGATATATGATATGATATGATATATGATATGATATGATATGATATGATATGATATGATATGATATGATATGATATGATATGATATGATATGATATTATATGATATGATATGATATGATATGATATGATATGATATGATATATGATATGATATGATATGTTACGATATGATAGGCCTATATTTACTTATTTATTTATTTATTTATTTATTTATTTATTTATTTATTTATTTATTTATGCCTATAACAGGGCAAAGCCCCAATTACATAGACAGTACAGATATTCGTTTACAAAAAAAGAACATAGATAACATGAAAAAAATAAAAAAAAAGATTAAACAGATACAAGTGTAAATACAAATTAAAATGGAAAATGAGAAAAGGAAAGAAAAAAAAAAGAACAGACAAATAGATACTACCTAAATAAGAGATATAGATATAGATATAAATGAAAAATACAAAATAAAATAAATGAAAAATAGTTAAATATAGATATCATAGCCAAAAATGTAAAATGTAGCTATAATTGGCAAATTACGGAGTAAGAAATTGTAATATTATATAAAATTAACTACCTACAGTATATTAATAAGAAAATATTTGTATTCCATGTAAGAAATGCTGAAATCTAGATCCCATGTTTTACATATTTCATTGCAATTTGAACACATTTTTAACACTGTTGAATTTTTATGTGATGAAGTGTTTGGTTTTTTATAATATAACAATTGACGATTTCTTAACTGTGATATTCTAGCGTTAATCTGGATTTGTGATAATATTTCGCTATTATCCAGTAGACCGTTGAATATTTTATACAATAAAAGTTGCTCAGCAAGTGATTTACGACTTCTAAGAGACATTAAATTAAATTCAGCAAGTAGATTGTTGTTCGAAATTTTTTTATGGAGGGCTAAACAATGATATCTCCTAAAATACAGATATCTAGAGAATCGTTTTAATATGATATGATATGATATATGATATGAATCCCGTACAAGTAACCAGTCGATAGCCGGTTCAGCACGCTCGTAGCGCGGGTTAGCGAAATGTCTATGAATAGCACCCATAGAGATCATTTTTAAATTACGTAGGCTAAATCAATACAAATAGGGTAAACGTGCCTAATTCCGTGATACCCCTAAACCCGTGATAAAATTTCAATTGACTGCCATGGAGTTGTGGTCTCTGATTTTTAAGTTTTTGAAATACCTAACAGATGCCAGGAGATGTCTTCTTTTCAATTCTATTGACTACCCGCCTCTTGAATAGAAACAGTCGACTGCAGAAGCTTTTGTTCAGTGAAAGGTGGTTGACCAGTAAGTTTTTCTTTCACTTGTGACCGCTCCTGAAGAAATATTTTGTATTATAGATAAGAATTAATACAGCATTATAACAATGATATATTACTGTAGATTATAGTCCGCTGAATCAATGTGTATCGTTATTTAAATATTATGAGATAATAACAATGCTACGGAGCTTTCCCATTTTCGGATTTATTTTCATATTTCTCCTTCCTGGCTCACTCGACCAGTTATGCCAACGCATGAAAGAAAATAGTTCGTGGAAATAGTAATAGAAATAAGTTACAGAAAACATCAATTATAATTATAATAAAATAATAGGGTATACA
Organism: Periplaneta americana; assembly: GCF_040183065.1. NCBI lineage: Eukaryota > Metazoa > Arthropoda > Insecta > Blattodea > Blattidae > Periplaneta > Periplaneta americana. The sequence goes on from NC_091133.1 coordinate 122,465,470, forward strand.
TTTAACTTAATTGCTGCTGTTGTTAGGAATATAAATAATGAGAAATAATTGTGTTATAATTCAATTTATTCAAATTTAATTTTGTATTGAATTTAACTTTCAGTTTATTTTGTTTATAATATATTAATATGTAATATGTATTCCTGTAGTTACACAAATATTTTCTATGAAATTTGTCACTTAGGCCCTTCTTCTATGTTGTAACTTCTTGCTTAATCCATAATCCATGACTTAAATGTGTTTTTCCAAATTACGTTTGTTTTCTGAGCAGTTAATGAGGATTATTTTAGTATCACGGAATTAGGATATCACTCACGGAATTTGGATCCCTGTCACGGATTTAGGAGCCACTGTATAACAATGCAGAATCATATATTATATATCAAACTTGTGAAACTGTTGACACTGAATGTTGTAAAAACTGTAGCTGAAGGTCCAAATAACGTCATTTAAGTGTTATTTGAAACTTTTCATTACAATTTTGGCATAAATATAGACTTTATTAAATATGTCACGGAATTAGGCAACTTTACCCTAGAATGTGTGACATTTAATTGAGTATTCTTAGTTTGGGCTCCTTGGAGAACAAAAAATTATTAAGTATACAGGATGTTTCGTAATTCCTATTACAAACTTCTAGGGGTTGTAGAGGGGACTAAGTGGATAAAGTTTTGATTGGGAACTCATGTCCGGAAATGTAGGTCTATCGTTTCGATGCAAAATAAGTTTGAAGATCGATTCGATTTAATATCTCCCGCTTTACGGTACGCAAACAAAATGGGCTGAGGGTGACGCCTGCAGTCCCCTGATATCGTGTGTCTTATGTTTATAATCAATTCTACAGAATCGGCTTTCACATCAGTTACAGAATCAAACACGAAATATTTTTTTCTGGAAGATTGTCCTACCAGTTTAACAGATCTAGTTAGCAGGAAGATTTCTGACAGAGTTGGTATCACTGCTTCACAGTAACCTCATGAAACCCCACCATTCATTCTTGGAGATGTCATCGGTATGTTTCGGTAAAGTGCAAGCGATTCCATGTATCATATCTCCCATAATTCATTTCGTGTGGTTTTTGTCGGTGATTTACTAGTTATCAAGTTATTTGTAATTGTCTTAATTTACTGTTATAGTTGTGTTTGTGTAAAGATATTGTTTTCATGCTCGACCATGCAGAAATGTAGTAATTATACATCTGGTAGCAGCCCTTTAATGGACCTCATTAAAGTACACCTATTCATTAAAGTTCAGGTGTTCCACCGAACAGAAAACACCATTGTAGCAATATGAAAGCGCAAGTATCGATTATTCTCGGATATGCGATCGAAAGACAACTAGCGAAACGTCACGGAGGCTGGAAATTCAATACTGTCGCAGAAGGTTATGTTCTGTTACTATAATAATAATTAGCGTTAGTTGTAAATAATATTCAAATGAATTCAATTTGTCATCTCGTTTTTCAATGTCTAATTCAATTTGAAGGTTATATCAAGATTAATGTTCATTTTACTCTCTAGATTATATCAAGGTCAATGACATATTTCTTTCTCGGAAAAAATCAATACTTTCGCGTCTGCGCACATCTCACAATTTACGAGATATTGCACAAGGTCAGTTCCGCTTCCCAGTCAGATAAGAATAACATGAATGCTTATGAATAATTTCAAGTTAGAAATATGATCGAGCATAAAAAGTCGTATGAAACTTGCCTATAATGGTAATTAAGACTCTCGTATGAAAATTATGAAACTCGCTTGCGCTCGTTTCATAAACATATTCGCGTCTTAATGACTACCATTATAGGCTCGTTGCATAATGTACTATTCTGGAGTTAGACTAAACAAAGACGTTAAAATTCCGACTCACAACTGAATAGGACATCTATAAATAAAGCGCGGAGAAGAAGCAGAAGATACTTGGAGATATAGTCAAGGAATGAAATTGACTACAGCCTATGGTAAATAGGCAAATTGTTACAAAACTCATAAAGTTAACTTAACCCCTTACCGCATTCTGGGACAGATATGGCACATACCGGTTTTATATTCATACGGTCTTACTAATAAACCGTGCATAGTTTTTATACGAGACTTATGCAGCGATGAGCCAGAAAACGATACTAATAAACCATGCATAAGCGATGGATGTATAAACAATCTGTAGCTATACAATGGGAATTGCTTTGCAGTAGTTATATACACGGAACCCCTTGTTTAAGCGTTGTATATAGAGAAAAAATGGCCGCCCCTCTAACAGCTGTTCGAATCGACTGTCATTTTATGATGATGGTGGCCTTGTAACCACAGAAGAACATACCAAAGAGCACAGAATAAGAAGAATATTATTGCTGTACCTTGTACTCTTTGATCAAAATATAGTGTGGTAATCGATCAGAGCCAGTTGTACTATCGATTCTTAATACGGCACACTAGAGCGCTCTACCGAATGCAATAGAGAACCTCAGATATTCTATTACCTTTCGTAATGAAGTAATGACGAAACTATGACGTAGCTGTGTAACAGTTATACTGTTATACACGACGTATGTAGTGATTATTAGTAAGGGATTTACACACGACTTATAAACGAGCTACTCATTGTATAAGCATAAGAGAGTTAAACGTCTGTATATAGAGTTTTTATTAGTAAGACCGATATAATGTACAATATTATAAGCATATAATATTTCAAACTGCCTACTGGGACAGATATGGCACACGGTCAAGAATTGGATTTGATCATATGTGACATCAGTTGAGAAAGAAAGAACTACTTAAGCTATTTGAATATTAAACCGGTGTGTGTCTGTCCCATGCAGTAAGGGGTTGATTATTTTTATTCTCACAAACTACAGGAGGCATTTATGAGGGAAATGTAAGATTCTTCTCTCTGAATGCCTTGGAAGTAGCCTAACAAATCAATGTTCGCATTGCAGTGATATGTGAAGGAGCCGAAATGACTCCCAGGAGCGTGCCCCCATCACACACAACATTTCGCACCCCAATGCCGGCGCGGTGCACGGAATTATCCGGGCTTTGCCTTGCCCTCGTGCCTTGAGGTTTCACAATTGAATCCAGAGAGTTTTAATTCATGTTTCAAAAACTAATAAAAAGTTACGAGCGGTCCCTATGTGACGATAAACAAGTGATGGATTGCAAGGCAGGGACAACGCGATATCAATGGAGCGCGCGATTTTATTCCCTATTTCTATTTTTCCATTTTATGTTGGGAAACGGGGAAACATTTTGCTGTGGGTTGTGGGATAAAAATTCCCAATTGGGAAGTATATTAGTTTCAGTATTAATCCAGCATCGGATTTTAAAATTGCAGTTGAACATCCGCGTTTTAGTTCATGCCTTTTTTAATACTCAATACTGCGAGCTCAGGGATTCATTGCAGAAATGCCAGAGGGGGTAAAAAATTATTAGGGAACCTTGGCTCCAGGATTAACGTGGAATAGCGTTAAATATTAGGTTCTGTATTGAAACAACTTTACCTGGACAATCATTAAATTAATATATATTATATATTAATATATTATATTACATACTACCCGTACCCGTGCGCTCCGCTGCACCCGTTAGAAATAGGGGAGAGTCGGGTAGTATCGGACATCGGGTAATATCAGACAGTGCGTTTCTTTCATCTACCACCATATGATAGCACCTGAATGACATGGTTACGTTTTTCTATGCGATATCACAGAAACGTAACCATGTCAATCAGGTACTATCATCGTGTGGTAGATGAAAGAAACTCACTGTCCGATATTACCCGATGTCCGATACTACCCGACTCTCCCCTAAATATAAAGTAATTACATAATTGAAATAGGACATTTGATCCAGGGAACATTCCTGTTTGATAGAAGGATAAATCGTTAAATCGTTTATGTTACTTAATTTAAATTGTATTAAAAAATTAAAATGAGGTCATTTTGATCCAGAGATCACTCATTTGGTCATAAAAATTATTTTATGAAATACAGGAAACGAATATACCGAATAGCCTATCAAGTTTTCTGTGCATAAGAAGCTATTTTAATCTTACCTGTCCTCGATTCACTCAGAAGTTACTGTAATAACATTATAGCATTATGTCCATCTAGAGAAACTACACTTTCCAATGTTGAATTAATAATTAATTATACAAATCGGTTAATTTAGCTTCCAATATTACTTCATACAAACACAGAAACATTCTCTGTAGACTACCGCATGTTTCATAGCTTTTGATTGTTGTTGTCCAAGGCCCCTTATAGACGAAGTCATTTTTTTTTATTTCATTACACCGCCTTAGATGGCGTTATTGTAATTTTGAAACTCATTTGTCTCATTAAATATCAGTCCTATAAAAATTTTGCATGGAGTAAAACTTATCGGAAATTATTTTTAAAGAAACTTTTGATATGTAATATTTTTCATGAAAATTAACAATAAGGGAGATATTTCGATTTATTTAATTCAAGCCCCCTTATAACCCCCCTTTTAAATAAAATATTTTGAATGCCACATAGCCTAAATTCTAAGTTACAACGAACTTAATTTATATTCAAATTTTCATATAAATCGGTTCAGCCATTATCGCGTGAAAAGGTAACAAACATCCAGACAGACAGACAGACAGACATACAAAGAAAAATTTCAAAAAAGCGATTTTCGGTTTCAGGGTGGTTAATTATATATATATATATATATATATATATATATATATATATTAGGACCAATTATTTTTGGAAAATCGAAAATTACCAGAAAAATTTCGGCTACAGATTTATTATTAGTATAGATTATTATTATTATTATTATTATTATTATTATTATTATTATTATTATTATTATTATTATATATTATATTAAATATACATGTAAGAAGGCATTCTCTATTCTCCATTGACTAAAAAGATTGTATCATTATCCATCTAAATTAAAACAGACGCTGGTACAGACACTCATTCTACCTCACTTCGATTATTGCGACATTTTGTTCAGTGATCTCAGGATTGATTCCGCTCAGAAACTACAGAGTGTTCATAACGCGTGCGTCCGCTTCATTTGTAATGTTCGATACTATGATCATATCTCACCTTCTTTCGAGAAGTTATCATGGCTTAGGTTACATAGAGGAGAAATCTGCACTCACTTTCTCTCTTATATCGAATTATGCACACTTCATCCCCCTATTATTTATTCGCTCGTTTTCATACTCTCTCGCTATCATAATATTAATACTCGATCACAACGCGATAACATGCTAGAAATTCCACTTCACACATCATCTCTGTAGTCCTCATTTTTCACTGTTGCTACCTCTCGCCACTGGAACTCTCTGCCGCCTGAAGTCAAGGGCTGCCGAACATTAAAATCTTTCAAATCCAAGTTAGACAATTATCTTATGACGAGTTGCCAAACTAACTTACTATTATGACAAGTACTGCATTGCATGTTTCCACGTATTCACATTTTTTTATGTTCTAGTGATATTTAAATTATTTTATATTTTTGTTTTCATATTTTCCGATAACGGTATATCTATAATGTGATAAGTTGAGCTATATATAATCATAATTTTCCTTACTGTGTGTACTTAAAAATATTGTATTCATTGTATGCTTTGTACTGCACTATTTTATTACTACCATTAGTATTATTATTATTATTATTATTATTATTATTATTATTATTATTATTATTATTATTATCATCAATAATTGTCTTACTATTTTATACTTTGTATGTCTCATTTATTTTTACCTGCTGTTCACATTTTATTGTGATTTTTTCTTTCTTTCTGTATGTTATATATTATGTCTGATTTCTACTTACTTGTTGTTACATTTTATTCTTATTATCTTATTCAGTTTTGTGTGTAAAATTGTAGTGTACTTTGCAAATTTGTAATGTTTTTTGTGACGCAGTTTTACTCCAGGTTGAGTGTTAGAGAAGGCCATATGGCCTTAACTCTGCCAGGTTAAATAAATTATTATTATTATTATTATTATTATTATTATTATTATTATTATTATTATTATTTTGTAATTTCATTTCATTTATTGCATATCAGAGATCTTAAGACAGCACTGCAGCTTTGAGATGTGGAACGAGTTAAATATTATACAAAATTATGTAATACATAGGAAGCAGATTAATTCAATTTACAAGCATAAAAAATAAATAATCTTGTGCGACAGAATGAAAGTCTGATAATCAGTACGCTGAGGTTATCTGAGACAGGAACGTGACTATGTAGTGAAAGAATAAAAACTGATTTATCCACAAATTATGTACATACCCCAGAAATAATACATACTATTGCTCTGAATTATTAAGAATCATGTGAAACGCATAATGAAAAAGTTTGTGCAGTCTTTATATTAGACTTATGTTCTTTTTTTAAATAGGGGAGACTGTTGTACCTTGAGCATAGTGTACCTTGAAACATTTATTTGTTTCTGATTTTTTCTGCTGCCTAGCCCACTCAAACTGAAGTAGATTGTAGAGAAAGTCGCTAGATAGCTCTGGCCATAGTTCCGGTTTGATTTATTACAAAGTGTGAGTTCTGTGGACGAAGAAATTTGTTTGGTACCAAAAGTAAATATTTCGTTCATTGTTATATGTTTTCTAACAAGAAACCAAATTGTATTTGTAACTATCAATCAAGTACGGTGTGTTCCCTATCATCTGATGAGTAAATACATATTATGTTCATTTCCATGATCTATTCTCATCTCTAGCTTAGGCAGACATATTTGTTTAAACGTGCACCCTCTTGTACCTTGGAACACAAAGTATCTTGCACCAAGGAACATGTTCCAAGGCACATGACGCTATCGGCTTTTGTTTTTATTTTATTCTAAGATCATGCCACGAAGTAAGTCTGGAGTTATGAGGCCCCCAATTGATCCGGATGCCTTGGATAAAGCTGTGGAAGCAGTTACGGCTCCTCCAGAAAATAAAATCTCAATAAGAGAAGACTGCAAATGATGGCAAATACATTTTTTAAATGATTGTGAGCTTTACACCTATACAGGGTGATTCATAAGTACCTGTACAAACTTTGCTGGTGTAATGTATAGGTAGAATTGAAACTAAAATGTTCTATACAACTTTTTCCGGAAATTCTTACTTTCAGAGTTATGATACATAATGTTCTAACTTACTGGGCATCAAAAACATGGACCAGTAAAACCTTCGTATGTGTCATGTTTGCCTACATAGCGGTAGATATTTGTTGTTCGCACATCCCTCTATAATTTATTCCGACCTGATAGGACTTTGTTTACTGTACGTAGGTATGTTTAACTGTATGGCGCTTTTGCAGTTCTTACAGTACCATGTCTCGTAAGTACACATTCATTTTGTATTTAGTTCAGTAGGCTTCAGTTGTGTACGGTACGATAGATCGTGCAACATCATTCGCTTGGCCAGCCAGGTCACCGGACTTCTACTTTTGTGTTCTTCTTAAGGCGCTCGTTTATGCCACTTAAATTCCGAACGTAGCAGAACTACAGCAGTGAAATCAAAATGGCTATGAAACTGTTCGGAATGAGTTGAACGGGGTCTGTAAAATTTCAAGATCAGTTTATACCTACGTACAGTAAACAAAGTCCTATCAGGTCGGAATCAACTGTAGTGGGGTATACGAGTAACAACCATCTAACGCAGTCGCTATGTAAGAGAACATGAGACACTCAAAAGCTTTACTGGTCCATGTTTTTGATACCTAGGAAGGTAAGACATTTTGCATCATAACTCTGAAAGTAAGGATTTGTGGGAAAAGTTGTATAGAACATTTTAGTTTTATTTCTACCTCTACATTACACCCACAAAGTTTGTACGGGTATTTATGAATCACCCTGTATTCCCACCTATATTTCCAGTGTTCCAATGTTCCAAAGTAGAAGAGGATATATTCCAATGTACAGTAGTGGCAAAAAAAAAAACCGGACCGACCCTTGTAGCTGATTTCAGAGCCTTGTTCACTCCAGAGCACGATAGACTGGTAACTAAGACTTTCATGGTTCGAATCCTGCCTGGGAAGGAAACTTTTTTTTTGTTCTCTATTCAAATTTATTCGCCAAACTTTTCGAATGCTGGTAAAATTCATGTTCTGAGAATAAGAAGTTAATGAAGTAGTAAAATATCGCTGCAATCGAAAACTTTTGGGAATAAATTTGAATAAGGAACAAAAAAAAAAACGTTTCCTTCCCAGGTAGGATTAAAACCACGAAAGTCTTCTAGTTACCAGTCTACCGTGCTCTGGAGTGAACAAGGCTCTGAAATCAGCTACAAGGGTCGGTCCGGCTTTTTTTTTTTTGCCACTACTGTACAGGAATCTGTTGTACCATGGAACACTTTACATATCTCTTCATTTAATTTTTTTGCGTTCATAGATCTGTGAAACAGGAAAATACATGTAGGACGTTCTAAAGCAGGCCTGCACAAGGTTTGCGCTCTCCGAGCCGGCTCACAGCTCATGAGCGGAATGCAGATATTAGGCTTAGCTGCGCTCTGTATAAGGGTGGACTGGAAGAAGGGGTGATCTCGTACAAAATATACATAAAAGGAAGTACTATTACGAGTGTTTATGAAATGAATTCCCGTTCAGTGTTTGAAAAACTATCTTGGACTATTATTAATTAGTAAAAGAAATATTTATTTTACAGAAATAACAGAAATTCTATAGCTACTTAAATGTACAATATCATTTTGTTATATTTTTATTCATCAGTACATCAAAACGGGGTTTTATACTGTTGGCAGCTGAAAGGGGCACAAAGAAACATCAGTTACAGATGTTCGATGTCTGCCTTTATTAAAGTTGATTATAGAAAACAGTTGCTCACAAATATAAATGTTGAGCCAAACATAGCAATCATTTTCACAGCCAGCCTGTGTAGTCGTGGATATTATTGCTAATGTTTAGTCTTGTAAAACTCAACCAGGCTAGTAGTATTATTCAAACGATCTTTAGCCCTTAGGTCACATTGAAGATCAATAAGTTCGAGCTGTAAATCGTTAAATGTTAAATGTTATGTTCCGTCTTTTAGATTCCTCCATACTGTACTGTAGCAGTAGGTAAGCAACGTGAAACAGTTATGAGAATAGGCCTACACACTGCACTCCACTAGATAACTGAGTGGTCGTTTCCCTCTCCTCTACCTATAGCAAGTCTATGTCATTCTGACGTATCTTCCTCTCCCTTTCGGCGAGCGGTAAACACAGCTCTCCCGCTCTCAAGGAGCGCGCGCGTTGGTTGAGCGTTGCTTGTGCAGGTATGTTCTAAAGGAATCTTCAATAATTATTTAAATCATTTCTTAATTTAAAAATTTTCATTTCCAAAAAAAAAATAAATAAATAAATAAAATGAAATAAAATAAAATAAAATAAATGTTAAAAGTGATTCAAGCTAATAACAGTCTCCCCTAAACATGAACTTTTTACGACGAAAAATAAAGAGCTGAAATGTATTAAATTGTGAAGGAATATTTCTTTGTGGTATACTAATAAAAATATATTTGTATTCCGTAAACTGGAGTAATTTAAATATGGGATTTGTTCAGAAAACGTTTGTACACTATCAGCCTGTCTGTCACAAGAAGCAAGGATGTAATGGATTAGTCAACATTGTCGTTGTCAGATGTGACGGGCGACATGTGTGAGGCTCAGATAAGAACTCCGTATCAATGGCAATAAAATCCCGCCTCTCATCTGCTGGGCCTCGAGAGGCCAGAAGACGCATCGCTTTGTTGGTACACCTTTTTGTGTAACTGGAGTAGTTGACATATGTTGTACATAGTTCATTACAAGGGTGTGCAAATAACAGTTCGTGGGTTCGGAATGGAAGCCATTAACCGTGCAAACCACAATCTGCAGCTGTTGATAACTGCGAAATTGTGAAGTTCGACAGCAAAGCACTGCTATGAAACTTGCTAGCACGCCTTCAATTAGGAGGCTTTGTGAAAAAGGGACCTAACTTAACGCAGCTAATATGATAGGGTTTTACAATGTGCATTCCAATTTAACATCTACAGCCTTTAGGAACTGCTTATAGTCTATTCAAAGATCACAATAAATAGGGCGTCTCTTAAGCCTATTCAATTGTTTGGGTTAGATAGGCATAACAGACTCACGCCCACGTGCATCAACATCGGTTAATATAACTACCGGTTAAAATTACCACCTAATCCCTGGTTAATCATTTTTACGGTGCATCGACCTCGGTTAGGACTTAACGGGAGGTTAACCACGGTAATCTCTAACCGGCCATATTCGAACGGTTGAAGGAGATAACCAGTGATTAATAGGCCAAGTAAAACAAAATGGCGGTCAGATCCACAGGTGATTATTTCGAAGACGATTATTATTATTGTACAGTACTTGAATTATTTGGATAGAGATGATGGCGAGCGTGAAGTTTATTTATTTATTTATTTATTTATTTATTTATTTATTTATTTATTTATTTATTTATGTATTTATTTATTCATTTATTCATTCATTCATCCATACTTTCATTTATTTATTTATTTATTTAACTAGCTAGTGAGTATAAATTACATTTATAAAACAAAAATGTTTCTAGCCACTACCGCAAGAGCCAGGCTCGTGTACGGTGTGGTCTTAGTCAATAATATAACATACAATTTACAAGGACAGTTTACTAAATACAGTAATTAACTTAATTAAAACCGATAAATAACACACAAGAGCAAGAATAAAGAAAAAAGGGAGAAACAGAGAAAAATACATATTTAATATAAATTGACAATCCGGCAGAAGCCAGTGACATTCAATAAAAATATGAATATAGTTGACAGAAATAAAAGGTAAAAAATACATTTGTTAATATTATATATCATGAATAATTTTACAAATTTCTTTTTTAAAAGTTTCAATTTTAAAATATATCAAATTTGGAAAATGGTTTGTAATTTTATTATAAAGTCTTGGGCCGAAACTAGCACCATGTTTAAGAGCTGCACTTGTATGACATTTAGGCTCAATTAATGGGAAAGTAGACTTTTGTTTTCTAGTACGGTATTCATGTCGATGGAATGGAATTTAACTGAGGGGGGGGGCACGGATGGCCCAGCACTGCGACCTATTGAAATCTATTGCGCTAACCCTCGATATGGAATGAGTTTCATGCCACAGATCCCCTACGCGCACCGCCCTAACCACATGACTCCCTTAACCCTCGGTCCCTACAGCCGACAGAATCCATATACCATTCCTGCTTCGGCAACTTCCCCCAAGGCCCCCCTGTCGGTCCGAGGCGAAACTCCTCCCCGAGTAGGTCCGCCTCGGGTGCCGTTGCAGAAGCCATCCAACATCGCTTAACTACATTCCACGGAGGCCGGTCGAGAGAGCCAGCAGCTTCGGGAGACCGCCGGTAGAATGATCTGAAAAATCAGAAACAGGATGATTAGGATAGGATGATGGGGGAGGAAAGGAAGTGGCGAAGATGAGTGGGGTTCCAATCGCCTGATAAAGTTACCTGATATTCATCCATATGAGTAAGGGAAATACCCCGAAAAAACATCACCCAGGCAACTCGTCCTCACCGGGAGTCGAACCCGGGACCGCTGAGTTTCGGAGTTAGACTCGCTAAACCCTGAGCCAATAAGGTGGACCAATACGGTAGGATTCAAATAGATTGTTATGCACAGAAAACTTCATATAGGCTATTGTCGAACAATTTTTATTACTTAATTACATATTTAAGTGAGCCATGGTAATCTATAGCCCTATTTAAACTTTATTTAGTCCACATAAAGTGCTAATTTTATATTACATTTTAATTTCTTTCTGTCCACGGAACATAACCGATTTATCCTTTCACTAATAATAAAACTGTAACCTGAACATTTCAGGTAATAAGTGCAGCGCAGCGCATGGGTGGGCCTATGGCTAGTTAGTAAATAATATTTCAACCTACATCTACATCGTGTTTTTATTATTGTGCAGCTCAGGTTATCTATTACACAAATCGATGGAATACCTATTAGGCTTTCTTCTATCTATCTGTGTCTGTTCTTGTAAAACTTCTACAAAAATTCTACCCCCTTGGATGAATCTCCCATCACTTTGTTACATTTATCTGACATTTCTTTTCGAATTTCAAAATATCAATCCAAATCTCTCTCCATGATTTTCCGTCTATCAACTGTTCCTGCAAGGATAGCCAGTAATGAGCGTAGTTAGTTCACCAACTTCAACAATACACAAGGGCCAGTTCATTCTGAACAATTTTAGAGTTGTCTTTTTCTACCGGTTGTTCAATACGTAGCTACATGTTAATATTCATTTATCAAAAATAATTAAATTCGATATAATATGCAATAATAGTACATTATGCAACGAGCCTATAATGAAGGTAATTAAGAAGTGAGTATGGATATTTATGAAACGAGCGCAAGCGAGTTTCATAATTTTCATACGAGCTTCTTAATTATCATTATAGGCGAGTTTCATACGAATTTTTATGCTCGACCATATTTCTAACTTGATATTATTAATTTTAATTGTATCTGACCTTCAGCAATGTTCCGTATGTTGTGAGATGTGCGCAGACGCGAAAGTATTGATTTTTTCCGAGGAACAGATATCCACATTGACCTTGCTAGGCCATAAGAACCTACAGAGATAACATTGAAATAAAATTAGACATTGAAAAACGAGATGACAAATTGAATTTATTTGAATATTATTTGCAATTAACGCTAATTATTATAGTAATAGAACATAACCTTCTGCGACAGTATTGGATTTCCAGCCTCCGTGACTTTTCGTTAATTCTCTTTCGATTGCATATCCGAGAATAATCGATACTTGCGGTTTTATAACGGTAGAAAGCTGACCTGTCATTGGCTGAACAGTTGTAACCTGAGTCGTCATTGGCTGAAAGACCTGACCTTTAATGAGTAGGTGTACTTTAATGACATGCATTAAAGGTCTGCTACCAGGTGTATAATTACTACGTTTCGGCATGGTCGAGCATAAAATATTTTACGCTACAAGAGTTGCAAATATTTTACTAATTCTTTTCGAAATTCCGGCCTCAGCGTAAACATCTCAACTCATTCATCCTCACTTTTAATCCTTGTAACGTAAATAAATATTTCGTAACACTACGTTGAATACAATTTTCGTAAATACTGAATTCTGTTTCATTACGAATCCAGTAGGTTTCCACAGTCGAAATGTTGAATACGTTACTGATCTCCTTCACTGGAATTTATAAACATTTAGCTCTACGAGCAGGGAAACTGCAACTCAACTGGAATGGCGCAGCAGATTTATTTCGCATATAAAATGTTAATATTATTCATTTTACATAAAAACTAATGGAAGTTCTGTGAAACTGTCTTGTGAGACTTAGCCACGCAAGCGACTGGTCTCGAGCCCTCAGCTTCCAGTTTGGAGCGAAGCCAATGTGCCGCTGCAAGAGGAGCCGCGCATTCTAATTAATAGGAACTCGCGTGCTGGGAGACACGGTGAATGTAGCTTTTGGATAAAGGGGTGAGGACTACAATGCCTGTACTGTATCTCTGTGAAATCTCCGGTGAAGACAGGCCAGACGTAACAATGGCCAGAGAAAGCTATGCCAAGCACCACGTTCTGGCCATCTTAAGAGAGGAAGGGAACACAAGTCATCTTTATCATCATCATTATGAACATGGGCTGGACCGAAATACGAGGGGTGATTCCAGAGGAATAGTAAATATTATAGGGATGGTAGTGTGAAGTATCGTGGGTAAGAAAGGTCATATAACATACACTGATCCGCCTATTTAGTAGAATTCACTTGAGTCTAAAGAAAGCAGAAAAACAGTTCAACGTGGTCTGTTGTTGAGACAAGAATCCAAGCCCCCGCATACCGGTAAGGCATCATGTCACAAACACGTTCACGTCTGAGTATATTCTGACAATGTAAGTATTATTTTTAACGCCTTGAAAACGGCGCAGATATTAAAGATATTGCTGGAGAGTTTAAGCTATTTATTTATTTATTTACTCATTTAATTGATTAATTAATTTATTTATTTATAAATGCTTGTTTATGCGGATGACGTGAATATGCTAGGAGAACATCCACACACACTATTAGGGAAAACACGGGAATTTTACTGGAAGCAAGTAATCAGATATGTTTGGAAGTAAATCCCGAAAAAAAAGTAGGTCTATATGATTATGTCTCGTATGGTTGTGAAACTTGTACTCTCACTTTGAGAGAGGAACAGAGGTTAAGGGTGTTTGAGAATAAGGTTCTTAGGAAATTATTTGGGGCTAAGAGGGATGAAGTTACAGGAGAATGGAGAAAGTTACACAACGCAGAGCTGCATGCATTTTATTCATCACCTGACATAATTAGGAACATTAAATCCAGACGTTTGCGATGGGCAGGGCATGTAGCACGTATGGGCGAATTCAGAAATGCATATAGAGTGTTATTTGGGAGACTGGAGGGAAAAATACCTTTGGGGTCGAGACATAGATGGGAGGATAATATTAAAATGGATTTGAGGGAGGTGGGATATGATGATAGAGATGGATTAATCTTGCACAGGATAGGGACTGATGGCGGGCTTATGTGAGGGCGGCAATGAACCTGCGGGTTCCTTAAAAACCAATGTAAGTAAGTAAGTGTGAACTATCGTGAGTAAAAACGGTCATATAACATACACTGATCCGCCTATTTAGTAGAATGCATTTGAGTCTAAAGAAAGCAGAAAAACAGTTCAACGTGGTCTCCTGTGACGAGAATCCAAGCCCCCACATAGCAGTAAGGCACCATGTCACAAAAACGTTCACGTCTGAGTATTTCTGACAAAGTAAATATTATTCAACGCCTTGAAAACGGAGCAGATATTAAAGATATTGCTGGAGAGTTTAAGCTATTTATTTATATACTTATATTACTCACTCACTAACTCACTCACTTTACTTAATTAATAAATTTATAATTTAATTATTTATTATTTCATTCATTTATAAATGCGGATGACGTGAATATGTTAGGAGAAAATCCACAACCAGGTAACTTGCCCCGACCGGGAATCGAACCTGGGCCACCTGGTTTCGCGGCCAGACGCGCTAACCGTTACTCCAAAGGTGTGTACTTGTTTTGTATTTACTTTTTGTGTAAATTGTCTTTGTTCACTTTTGCATTGTACCAAAATTACCACCGGTAATCTTCCCATTCTTATTGCAATAATAAGATTTCATTCATCCGTCCATCCATCCATCCATCCGTCCATCCGTCCGTCCATCCATCCATCCATCCCTAGCAGCTACCAAATGTCGGAAATTTTAAATCCTACTAATAAAATTGGAAAATTAGAATTTTCATCACAACCCGATGAATGCGTACCTTCTCATGAATGTCTACACATTATTTCACAGACCATAATCGCGACTGTTGTATGAAATAGACTGTTATATATTATCGAAATTTAGTTTCTAAGACATCTGGAAGTCTGCTGCAAGACATTATTCCGAAATTGATGAAAAGTCACAAAAATCTCGTTGAAGACGGATGACCATAGTCTGATCTATAAAATAGAGAGATTCTGGAGGACATTTCGACTTTGCGATAGAAAAAGTCGTGACTAGGCAATAAAATATGTTGGTGACTTGGCATTTGAGCGTGGGCTATATTTCACGGCCTATTTCCTGGTGTCCGAAATAGCGGCTGAGCTCACGTAACCTTCAATGCAGACACTTTTGTTATGGATCTCCGAACGTGAGTGATGACGAAGATCAAGTCTGATTATTGATAGTTAGATAATATAACTGTCAAACACTAACGGCACTAATACGAAATAATTAATTTGCTGAAGATTACACACGGAAATATCTTCATCATAATTAGAGCTGGAATTGATAAACGCTAGGAAAGGAAAACTTGACAGGCAAAAACACTAAAAATTTAAAGAAAATATGCGCTTAAGTATGCAACAAACGGTAATCAGAAATTACATAGGCATTTGTTTCTTCAGTTTTCTGTCATACGTATTATAAATTCTGTCACACGTATTCTAAATTCCATCATACGTATTTTAAATTCTGTCATACGTATTCTAAATTCTGTCATACATATTCTAAATTCATATTCTGAATTCTGTCATACGTTTTCTAAATTCTGTCATACGTATTTTAAATTACCGTCATACATATTCTAAATTGTATTCTAATTGTACTCTTAATATTGTAGTTGTAATCCCCTGGTAGAGGGAAAGAGAAGGCCTGATGGTCTTTCTCTACCAGGTTAAATAAATAAATAAGTAAGTAAATAAATAAATACGTAAATGAATGAATGAATGAATGAATGAATAAATAAATAAATAAATAAATAAATAAATAAATAAATAAATAAATAAATAAATAAATAAAATTCTGTCACACGTAGGCTATTCTAGATTCTATCATAGCTACGTATTCTAAATTCTTTCATACATATTCTAAATTCTGCCACACGTATTCTAAATTGTGTCACACGTAGGCTATTCTAAATTCTGTAATAGCCTACGTATTCTAAATTCTGTCATACATATTTCAAATTCTGCTACACTTAGGCTATTCTAAATTCTGTCACACGTAGGCTATTCTAAATTCTGTCTTAGCCTAAGAATTCTAAATTCTGTCATACATATTCTAAATTCTGCTACACGTATTCTAAATTCTGTCACACGTAGGCTATTCTAAATTCTGTCATAGCCTACGTATTCTAAATTCTGTCAAACTGTACATATTCTAAATTAAGCCACACGTATTCTAAATTCTGTCATAGCCTACGTATTCTAAATTCTGTCAAACTGTACATATTCTAAATTATGCCACAAGTATTCTAAATTTTGTCATAGCCTACGTATTCTAAATTCTGTCAAACTGTACATATTCTAAATTATGCCACACGTATTCTAAATTCTGTCATACGTATTCTAAATTCTGCCATACGTATTCTAAATTCTGTCATAGCCTACGTATTCTAAATTCTTTCATACATATTCTAAATTCTGTCATAGCGTACGTATTCCAAATTCTTTCATATATATTCTAAATTCTGTCATACGTATTCTAAATTCTGCCATACGTATTTTAAATTCTGTCATAGCCTACGTATTCTAAATTCTTTCATACATATTCTAAATTCTGTCATAGCGTACATATTCTAAATTCTTTCATATATATTCTAAATTCTGTCATACGTATTCTAAATTCTGCCATACGTATTCTAAATTCTGTCATAGCCTACGCATTCTAAATTCTTTCATACATATTCTAAATTCTGTCATAGCGTACGTATTCTAAATTCTTTCATATATATTCTAAATTCTGCCATACGTATTCTAAATTCTGTCATAGCCTACGTATTCTAAATTCTTTCATACATATTCTAAATTCTGTCATAGCGTACGTATTCCAAATTCTTTCATATATATTCTAAATTCTGTCATACGTATTCTAAATTCTGCCATACGTATTCTAAATTCTGTCATAGCCTACGTATTCTAAATTCTTTCATACATATTCTAAATTCTGTCATAGCGTACGTATTCTAAATTCTTTCATATATATTCTAAATTCTGTCATACGTATTCTAAATTCTGCCATACGTATTCTAAATTCTGTCATACGTATTCTAAATTCTGTCATACGTAATCTAAATTCTGTCATAAGTACGCGAACGATTCTGGAAGACTTTGAATTTTAAATAGCCACATACGCTCAGATCACATTTATCTCTGATTGAGTTTCTGGCATGTATTATTATCAGACAATACATCTCATTTGACGATAATCATGTGTCACAGGAATAACAATAATTGTTTGTATACATCTGAAGTCTGGTTAGTGTAATATGTAGCTAGTCGGCGATGTATGCAACGGAGGGGGCAAAGAAACTAGCCACCGTAACGCATTATCTCCTGGCCTAGTTGCCTCATAAGTGGTGCCATGTTGGTATCACTTGTGAGATTCAGACCCGTCGGACAGTTGACTAAACAACACTCAGATCCGGAGATCTTGCTGGCCAATCGATGTACCCAAATATTGAAATCAGTCGTCAAGGAAACAAGGTTCTTAGGGTAGTTCAGCTATCTCTCGTTCCGTTGCACTGTCTTGTTGAAAGAGAGGATTATTTATTCCAAGTCTGATCCGTTCTTCTAAGAGTCGTTTTCGAATTATTCAACTACAGAGACGGGTCAGACGTCAGGCTTCTTGCTACGGCAGTTCGGATTCTTTCAGGTTCTTGGGCGTTCCAATGGAACGTAGGCCTATAACATTGTCACGAAGTAATGACTTAACACTGCCAAGAACATGAAAACTGTTGATCCATTTCAAAATTGTATCCCGAGTGGATCCTTCTATGTCTTGGAACAAGAAATTCAGTTATGAAATTTATTTCTCCCTCCGCAATGCTCCAGGTTTTAAAAAACGCCTCCACAGAAAATGTATTTTAATTTACTGAAAAATATGTCATAGTTCATCAAAATGCATAGCACATAAAATAAATTCAATTTGATATTCGTCACTTGTTGAGTTCGCATTCCATACAACCGTAGCCAGATGGTTAAGAAGTGATAACTCGTCACATATCTACAAAAATGGTCATTTAGTTTAACTACATTAGGCCTATTATTATTATTATTATTATTATTATTATTATTATTATTATTATTGGCGGCCGGGTAGCTCAGTTGGTAGAGCAGCTGGCTACGGACTGGAAGGTCCGGGGTTCGATCCCAGGATTTTTTCTCTTTGCCAAACTTTCAGAACGGCCCCGAGGTTCACTCAGCCTCCTATAAAATTGAGTACCGGGTCTTTCCCGGGGGTAAAAGGCGGTCAGAGCGTGGTGCCGACCACACCACCTCATTCTAGTGCCGAGGTCATGGAAAGCATGGGGCTCTACCTCCATGCCCCCCAAGTGCCTTCATGGCATTGTACGGGGATACCTTTACCTTTATTATTATTATTATTATTATTATTATTATTATTATTATTATTATTATTATTATTACTTACTTACTTACTTACTTACTTACTTACTTACTTACTGGCTTTTAAGAAACCCGGAGGTACATTGCCGCCCTCACATAAGCTCGCCATTGGTCCCTATCCTGAGCAAGATTAATCCAGTCTCTATCATCATATCCCACCTCCCTCAAATCCATTTTAATATTATCTTCCCACCTAGTCTCGGCCTCCCTAAAGGTCTTTTTCCCTCCGGCCTCTCTACTAACACTCTATATGCATTTCTGGATTCGCTCATACGTGCTACATGCCCTGCCCATCTCAAACGTCTGGATTTAATGTTCCTAATTATGTCAGGTGAAGAATACAATGCGTTCAGCTCTCCGTTGTGTATCTTTCTCCATTCTCCTGTAACTTCATCCCTCTTAGCTCCATATATTTTCCTAAGAACCCTATTATTATTATTATTATTATTATTATTATTATTATTATTATTATTTAGAATAACTACGTTATTATTATGATCACGAAATTGGACAGTTAACCCTCGGGTAGAATATACATTTTTAGTCTGTTATTTTAAGACGCTTTAACAGCTTCGTCTAGCGCGGAAAGTTACCCAGCATTTGTCCTTAATGGGAAAACTCCGGCAAAAACCTCAACCAGGTGACTTGTCCCAACCAGGATATGAATCCGGGCCTGCTCGTTTCACGGTAGATATGCTAACCATTACTCCACAGCGGTGGACTAGAGGATCTTGCAAAGAAGAAATATATATAGGATAAAAAGTTTGTTTATTTTGGGAGTAAAACTTTTTAATCACTTTTCTCATTCACCAGCAAATTCCAGATGCGACGTACCACTTCTTAGCTAGATTGATAACCTGTATCGTACACTTTATGATTTCTGTGAAATGTTACAGCAAGTAGTGTGTTAGCCATAATGTGGCTACTCTACGTAACAGATAACTTAGGCTATCTAAAAATCTGAAAACATTTTCGAAGTCGGCATCAATGTTCACTTAAGTATAGTGCAACGTATAGTAATAACAGATTTCAAAAATAAGTTATCATTTCTTGTAATAGTTTTATTTTTATTCCTGTTCATTTTACGACAATTTTTGTTTCTTTTACATTTCTCACAATTTATAATTTCATTTCTACGTATTTTATTTAAAACACTTGCCTTACTAACCACTATAAGTTATTTATAATTCCAGCTATACTACCATCATTGTCATCATAGAACTCATAGAGTAGGCTGTGCTATTCGTGTTATAGGTCTAAGTTATGACGTCAAGAAAATCCAGTTCCCCATTTTTTTAAATAGACGTCCGACATTTCGTTGTGCTTGCAATTTGCAGTTTAATAGAAAATCTGTCACTATTTCTCCGTCTGTTTGTGGAATAGTCTATATTTATAGGCCTACTAGTCCCACTGAAATCTCTCTATCAATTAGTTAACTGATGTCAAAACCAACCCATTAGTTTCTAATGCCGACACTAATGTGATGTTCCCAACGGCATCCTGCTTTGGAGTGCAGGAATCTTATCGGAGAAGACTCGATATTTATTTATTCTAATTTATATTTTATTTCCTGTTTGATAGAGCAATCCGCAGTGCTAATAAAATAAAATAATATATGAGAAATAACAACATCAATAATCATTCCTATGTATTGTGGGTCCCTATCACCACGGCATGACGCGTCCTCAGGTTGCGGATAGAGGAAAGGGCCTCTAGATATGGAGGGTAGCTTATATTTATTTATTATTTTAACTGTTTTCAATCGAAGCGTTGGGCCGAATAACGGTCTATGTTACAATTTTTCAAAATCAAATTTTTAATGGAATAATACTCTGTACAGTCTATCACAGCTGTCACAAAAATTGTTTTTCCATATCTGTACAAGAGGCGCTTCTACATTAATTTCTTGGTTGGAACAATGGTCTATGTCACTAGTCACTTCTAGCGTATCCAGTTGTTTACATCGTATCGGGAGTTACTGCACGGGAGTTTGTTTTCTTTACGAATACTGGATACTTGAATTCCGTGTGTCAGGTTTCGGTTGATCTATTACCTACGTAAAATGGACGACTGCAAGACAGTGACGATTTCTACGGTGGATATTGACCGGCTAAATAAATCTAAAAGAAAAAGATCCAGAGAAATTAATATTAATAAGTGAAAAGATGTGTCACGAAAGTATATTCAGTATATTCAGTGTTGTACAGTCAGAGCACACAACATTATACAATTGTCATCCAAGTTTTTAAAATATTTAGGCCTACATATTTTCTTATTAAAGTTTTTAAAATAAACATTTACATATTACCTTATTCAAGTTTTTTTAAGATAAATATTTAGGCTAGATATTTTTAAAATCTATTTTCTCTTACAAAATTTAAGTTTTATATAATAGACTAACTCTTTTCATCTCCGATATGTTTAGAAAACAACTGAATAGCCAAAAATTTTTCTTTAAACTTATAAATTCCTCGTAAGAATTCTCTCTTTCCACTAAAGAAACTTCACGCTCACCATCATCTCTATCCAAGTAATTCAAGTACTGCACAATAATAATCGTCATAGAAATAATCAGCTGTGGATCTGGCCGCCATTTTGTTTTACGTAGCCTATTAATCACTGGTTATCTCCTTTAATCGTTCGAATATGGCCGGTTAGAGATTACCGTGGTTAACCTTCTATTTAAGTTCTAACCGAGGTCGATGCACCGTAAAAATGCTTAACCAGGGGTTAGGTGGCAATTTTAACCGATGCTTATACTAACCGTAAAATACGAGGAGCAAAAACATTTTTCAAAATAGTTGTTAAAAAATCAGGGTGCACAAAATAAGCGGGAACTTAAATTACGAGCGCTATAAAATTTCTAATCAGTTGTTCTGAAACAAAAGTCTGGATACGTGACGCCATTGTTTAGTCTTTCAATATATTGACATTGTTGCCAAATATAGAAATTAATTTATCAGCAGATATTTTAGAAACTCCTGAGGCAAAATTGTGTTTCATGGCTATCAAGAAAGCCGTGCAAAACCAGGACGGTATTTTTTGTTAAATTATTGGACAGTAGGCTAAGAAAAGGAAAGAATTTTCAGAAACAATGGTTATGACATCTATCTATCGGAAAAGGACAGTTGCTTAAATTTAGGCTGTAGGCCTATAGTATTGTTGTAGTTTATTCTGATGGATTAGGCTAATCTTGGTTCCATGGAGCAGAGGAAAATCGCTAATTTGAGATACCACACGCGTGGATACCTTAGCTCCATCCCACTTGCCATCAACTTCTAAAATCGCAAGCTCTGTAGCAGAAAAATAGGTTGCAGCCGCCAAATTACTCTTCAAGGAACGACCACTCATATAAATTGAGGGAAAGAAGACAGAGGACGTACTATCAGGGACTGGAATGCTTTACCTGCAGACTTACTAAAGGCTTTACCAACAACCAAAAATGTATTTAAAAATAGGCTTAAGGACTTTACTAATAGACGGTAATTATACACAGTATTTAAAGGGTGTTTTTTTATTTTAGTAGGTTATTTTACGACGCTTTATCAACAGCTTTGGTTATTTAGCGTCTGAATGAGATGAAGGTGATAATGCCGGTGAAATGAGTCCGGGGTCCAACACCGTAAGTTGCCCAGCATTTGCTCATATTGGGTTGAGGGAAAACCCCGGAAAAAACCTCAACCAGGTAACTTGTCCCAACCGGGAATCGAATCCGGGCCACCTGGTTTCGTGGGTAGACGTGCTAACCGTTACTCCACAGGAGTGGACATTTAAAGGGTGTAAATGATATTTTGTTATTGAAGTGTTGTATCAGTGAAGAATTATGTTGTGTCAGTGAAGTGTGTTGTGTCAGTGAAGTGTGTTGTGTCAGTGAAGTGTGTTGTGTCAGTGAAGTGTGTTGTGTAAGTGAAACGTGTTCTTGTCATTGAAGCTTTATAGTTTATAGTGGCAGTGCAAAGTATTTGAACAGTGAAATGTTTTTGAAGTGTTAGTGAAATCAGGATAGAATCAGTGAAATGTGTCTTAGTTCCAGTGCAGTGAGTGAGTTGTCAGCGAAATGAGTGTAATGTGGAAAGGTACTTGTGCAGATATGAACATATCATACTTGTAGGTTTTAGTTCGAACTTAGGTTTAAGATACAAATTAGATTTATTTTAAATGTTATTTCAAGTGATCGTGCTTCATTTAATTTAGGATGCTCCCTGTTATTATTATTATTATTATTATTACTATTATTATTATTATTATTAATTATTAGTATTAGGCCTATTATTAATTGTATTTTTAATTAATAAGTTTATTATTGTCATTATTGAGTGTAATTAGTTGCCACTGCCACCGGGTATATACCCATTGTAGTGTGAATACATACATACATACATACATACATACATACATACAAAATCTGGCGTACGCAGTAAACGTCGTAAATACGTACATCTAGTAGACAATTACATCTTCATCGTCTTTGCTGTCGAAACAATAGGGTCCTGGCGTAAAGAAGCAAAAGACTTAGTTTCCGAAATTGGTAGAAGTTTGGTGGCTGTTACTGGAGACCCTCACTGCACCAGTTACCCACGGCAACGAACAGGAATAGCCATCCAACGTGGGAACGCAGCCAGCATTTTGGGAACCTTTCCAGACTCCAAATCTCTGAATGAAATTTTCTTTAATTGAATATCTGATGGGCCTTTATTTGTTTATTATTATTCTGAACTAAAATTTATTTCAGCATATGAAGTTAATTTCTAACATTCTGAAAATTTACGTTACGTTAGGTCTCTGGGTGAAACATTTTGGAGTGTATTGAAATCCATACTTTGATACTATCCAGTTTTCAAATGGAAGTGGGAAATCCGGGATATTTTCCCCCTCCTTAATCTTCCCCCCCCCCGATTTCTCTATTCTTATGTTGATTCCCAACTGGGTAAGAAAATCTCCCTCTATAGCCTATTGTATAGCCTATGTTTTAATTATTATTACTACCACATCTAGGCTAAATAGCGATTTTTTTTACAGAAATTGCGTTTTCGAAAACTTAGCTTTACAGTACTTTCTGTGCGGTGTTCAAAATATTTTCTCTGGAGTGAATTTGCAATAGCGAGCTT
Organism: Periplaneta americana; assembly: GCF_040183065.1. Taxonomy (NCBI): domain Eukaryota; kingdom Metazoa; phylum Arthropoda; class Insecta; order Blattodea; family Blattidae; genus Periplaneta; species Periplaneta americana. The sequence continues at coordinate 122,489,584 of NC_091133.1, forward strand.
ATTTTGAATGTCGTTTGTAAATATGACTTTGATTTCGCCATTTAAAAAAGTTAGCTTTTAATAGAAAAAATAGTAGAATATTAACATGCTTCCGTCTGTATTATCTTCTTAATAATGTCAGAAATTCTATAGACTACGTCTGTTGTTTTCACAAATGTTTGTTGCTATTGTTTTCATAACAGGATTTTGTAATTGATTTCTGGTTTAGATCTATCTAGTAGGTCTACTTATCTATTAAGTCATAAGTAGAGACGAGAATTTTATGAACCATGAAATCTAAAAAAATGCATGTATTCATACACTATCAAACTATGAAACATGCACGATCAAGCGAAAAATACTTTATAATATAAGAAAGGTAATTAATGTTCATTAATGCTAAATTTGTACTTTACTAATATCAATACTTCTGAATATGGTGTTCACCTAAAAATTTTCAGTTTATCTTCTGGAAATACAAAAGCACACGTCATGATGTTTAAAGTACGGTAATAAACAAAAAAATACAATACGCAAATCTGGCTTTGAGGTAATAGCTCCCTGTAAAGCAGGTTTGAATAATTTGAAGAAAAAATTGTTCCGGGCCGGGTATCGATCCCGAGACCCTTCGCTTAGCGCGCGAATGCTCTACCGACTGAACTACCCCAGGAACCATACGCGACACCGTCACAATTTTTCCTTTGTATCCACATAACTCAAATGAGCTGACAAGACGCCAGAACTGAAATATGAGTTCACACAATACTGTGTGCGTCAGCTCACTTGAGTTATGTGGATACAAAGGAAAAATTGTGACGGTGTCGTGTATGGTTCCTGGGGTAGCTCAGTCGGTAGAGCGTTCGCGCGCTAAGCGAAGGTCCCGGGATCGATACCCGACCCCGGAACAATTTTTCCTTGAAATTATTCAAAGATACAATATTTAATATTAATTGGTTTTGAACAAAATACGGTTTGATGCGGACAAAATGAGGACATAATACGGTTTGATACGAACACCTAGTTCTTGCATTCTTTTCAAGAGGGTTTAATACAGTTAGACCCAAATAGATTTCACAGCATGATAGAGCATGTTCACAACCAGGCTATACGAAATCATACAAAATTCAATTTCGTCCGTGGGTGGACTTAATACGGTTTGAAACGGACCACCTCATATGCACTATCATTTTTGTTCCAAATTTCTTATTTCACTTCACCTTTTTTGCACAGTTAACAATTAACAACATTTCTCAATTGGATTCTGTGAAGTTCCTTCGCTTTTTGTAGGCAGAGAATGATCTCTCTAAATAGTAAGAAATGCAAGAGTGGAAACTTGAATGAACATATTTGTCAGGTCAAATTCTTCATTCTAGTTTTCATCACAAATAACCTTCTTCACTAAACAAAAGAATCCGTAGTCCGGGTTCGCGTTCCTGACCCTGTCCAGTTTGTTCTTCGCCGTCACACCCACTTTCCCACGGGCATAACTGAGGGATCTATGGAATTCCTCAAGAATTGACATTGAGTCTGTCAATGACAGATATGTGGCTTCTACTTTTGTTATTGCGTTATTGTAGAGGGTAGTTTACAAAATTTTGTTTTAATGTAAATGAAATCCTGCTGCCCATTTTTTCATTCAAACTCTGCTAGTGCAGCTCTAATACATACTGCATCAACTGGAGAGAAACTGTTTACTACCCAAAACGAACAAGTAGGCTATTTACTTTAGAATTAAATAATACTTACTTACTGGCTTTTAAGGAACCCGGAGGTTCATTGCCGCCCTCACATAAGACCGTAATCGATCCCTATCCTGAGCAAGATTAATCCAGTCTCTACAATCGTAACCCATCTCCCTCAAATCCATTTTAATATTATCTTCCCATCTACGTCTCGGCCTCCCCAAAGGTCTTTTTCCCTCCGACCTCCCAACTAACACTCTATATGCATTTCTGGATTCGCCCATACGTGCTACATGCCCCGCCCATCTCAAACGTCTTGATTTAATGTTCCTAATTATGTCAGGTGAAGAATACAATGCGTGCAGTTCTGTGTTGTGTAACTTTCTCCATTCTGCTGTAACTTCATCCCTCTTAGCCCCAAATATTTTCGTAAGCACCTTATTCTCAAACACCCTTAACCTATGTTCCTCTCTCAAAGTGAGAGTACAAGTTTCACAATCATAAAGAACAACCGGTAATATAACTTTTTTATAAATTATAATTTTCAGATTTTTTGAGAGCAGACTGGATGACAAAATCTTCTCAATCGAATAATAGCAGGCATTTCCCATATTTATTCTTCTTTTAATTTCCTTCCAAGTGTTTTTTATATTTGTTACTGTTGCTCTAAGATATTTTAATTGTTCCACCTTTCGAAGGTTAAATTTCCAGTTTGTATATTTCCGTTTCGTACAATATTCTGGTCACGAGACATAGTCATATACTTAGTCTTTTCGGGATTTACTTCCAAACATATCTCTTTACTTGCTTGAAGTAACATTCCCGTATTTTCCCTAATCGTTTGTGGATTTTCTCCTAACATATTCACGTCATCCGCATAGATAAGAATTAAATAATAGAACTATTAATTTAAATAATTAATAAATGACCGGATTTGGTGTGTAGAAATTTTTTTCCTTTTTGTGCATTCTTGCATGTGAATCAGATGCGACATGCTGGTCAATTTGAAATTTTTTAGTATATTTTATCTGAAATTATAATAGACCTTACGGTTGCCTAGATACGATTTAAAAACGGACATCGTAATTTAATTAATTATTTTATGCTCGACCATGCCGAAATGTAGTAATTATACACCTGGTAGCAGACCTTTAATGCATGTCATTGAAGTACACCTACTCATTAAAGGTCAGGTCTTTCAGCCAATGACGACTCAGGTTACAACTATTCAGCCAATGACAGGTCAGCTTTCTACCGTTATAAAACCGCAAGTATCGATTATTCTCGGATATGCAATCGAAAGAGAATTAGCGAAAAGTCACGGAGGCTGGAAATCCAATACTGTCGCAGAAGGTTATGTTCTGTTACTATAATAATTAGCGTTAATTGTAAATAATATTCAAATAAATTCAATTTTTCATCTCGTTTTTCAATGTCTAATTTAATTTTAATGTTATCTCTGTAGGTTCTTATGGCCTAGCAAGGTCACTGTGGACATCTGTTCCTCGGAAAAAATCAATACTTTCGCGTCTGCGCACATCTCGCAACATACGGGACATTGCTCCAGGTCAGATACAATAAAATTAATAATATCAAGTTAGAAATATGGTCGAGCATAAAAATTCGTATGAAACTCGCCTATAATGGTAATTAAGAAGCTCGTATGAAAATTATGAAACTCGCTTGCGCTCGTTTCATAAATATCCATACTCACTTCTTAATTACCTTCATTATAGGCTCGTTGCATAATGTACTATTAAAGAACTTTTGTAATGTTTTACAAAGAACAACTGTCTAGAAAATATTCGGAAACAGAATAGCAGTGCTTACCTCTTTACTGCAAGATTCGCAGACTACGATATTCCCATCTGATCTAATAAAATCCTTTCCTTTAATCCACTATGCAAAGAGTAAACGTTTGGAATCTTTAATTGGAAGCATATTAGAACCACATTAACACACGCAAACAGGATAAACAAGCACATTAACCATTTACGAGGTTCACACACTGCAAAGACAGTTTAGCGAATGATTCCAATTTTAGAAGGACGTTAAGTTTCTACTAGCAGGCCTACTGGAAAAGGGAGAGAATTTACAAACTTCCTTAACGAGGATGCTTTTGACCTAAATTATTTGTCGGCAGTTTCCTTGAATCCTCCGCATTACCTCCCTACTAATCTCAATATACCCAACGTAATAAATCCATTTATGACACGCAGTCTGCAGAGGGTCATCGGTAAAGTGTTGTAAACGTGAACTTCAGTCCAGAGAAAGGTCCTCTAACATCTTATTTTGAAAATCTTAACATTTTATTTAATTTTTCTGTTATTTATTTTTCCTTTTTAAATCCTGGATTCCTGAAGCTAAAATAAGAGACACAAAAATCGTGAAATTGACGTGTCCACTCAAAAACATTGAAATATGCGTTTAAACTAAATATAATGTAGACCTAGGCCTATATTATATACATGATAAGCTAATAATTGCTTAAATATGCATTATGCATATTTTTATCCCCGAAAAGGCCAAAATATGCACGGAAAAAGTCCACATATTTGGAACCTAAAAGTAACGAAATGGATAATAAGTTACTAAGTTTGAGCTATGTTCTATGTTCCTATAAAAGCATGCAATTGCATGGAATTATCGTCTCTAGTTATAAGGTAGGATAGAAAAAGCTACCTTGGTACCAGAAATTTAATGTGTCAGGTGGCACAGTAATTAAAATGGACGTTAACAATAATAATAATAATAATAATAATAATAATAATAATAATAATAATAGACTAGTAGTGATAATAATAATAGTATTAATAATAATAATAATAATAATAATAATAATAATAACAATACACAAATTTCTAACAATTAATTTCAAAACTGTAACAAATATAATAATGAGACTCGAGAGAAAATTAAACACAAAATAAATACCTATTGGAAATGTCTGTTAACAGGCCTAATTCGATTGAGAAGCTTTTGTCATCTACTTTGCTTAAAAAAAACTGAAAAAGAAACTGATCGTTAGAATTTATAAAATAGATAGGGCTTATACTACCGGTTGTTCTGTATGCTTGTGAAACTTGGACTCTCACTTTGAGAGACGAACGGAAGCGAAGGGTATTCGAGAATAAGGTGCCTAGGAAAATATTTGGGGCTAAGAGGGATTAAGTTACAGGAGAATGGAGAAAGTTACACAACGCAGAACTTCGCCTAACTTAATAATTGGAAACATTACATTCAGATGTTTGGGACGGGCAGGGCAAGTAGCATGTATGAGGGAATCCAGACCAGAAATGCATATAAAGTGTTAGTTGGAAGACCTGAGGGAAAAAGACTTTTGGGGAGGCCGTAATATAGGTGGGGGGATAATATTAAAATAGATTTGGAGGTGGGGTACGATGGTAGGAACTGGATTAATCTTACTCAGGGTAGGGACCGATAGCGGGTTTATGTGAGGGCGGCAATGAACCTCCGGGTTGTATAAAAGCCTGTTGTAAACAAGTAGGCTAAGTAAGTGAACTTCAATTGAATAAGGCTGGGTTTACACATTGCGATTTTGCAGGAACGATTTTGTGGGACCGATTTTGTGGGACGACAACACATTGGTTTAAATGGAACGGTGTACACATTGCCGCAGAATCGGAGCTTGCGGGATGGGACTACAGCATGCTACAGTTATGCAGGATGCCGCACGGCGGGATGCACGACTACAACACATGGATTCAAATGGTGGCGTTTACACAGTGCAATTTTGCAGGATCCCGCACGGGGAGTTTTACAACTACAACTCAAGCATTCAGGTAGTGACGTTCACACAGTTCAGTTGTTATCTGTTTGTTTGTGGCCCTTTGCGTGATGTTCTACAGACAGATTTATGAATATCGTAATAGTCAGAAGAAAATATTTGTTAATGAAATCATTAGGAAGAAAGATTAAAATTCGCGGAGAAAATTATATACATGGAAACACCCCTAATCCGTTCTGGAACAAAGCGAAATTCACAGACGAAAGCAGATTCAGTACTTTTTCTTCAGATGGAAGATGTGACCAAACACTGAACTCTACTCATGAGTAAAGCCTTATTGGTGTCACTTATGAAGTTCCAATCTGTCTTCGGCAAGTTGACTAAACAACAACATAGTTATATTGAAATTCATTCAGTTTATTTTGTAAATTTTTATTATATATGTTATACTACCCATGTATTGTGGGTCCCTATCACCACGGCATGGCGCGTCCTCAGGTTGCGGATAGAGGAGACGGCCTCCAGATATGGAGGGTAGCTGCGAATATATTGAATAAGCAGTCGTGGACAGCCGATAAGGGGTGGTCCTCCAGCTTGGGGTTTGGCGAAGGGCTAACAACCCATCACCGTAAAAACAGCTTGTTACGTATCCCTATAATAAGCCTCGGAACCAGGCAGGGTTTGGAATTGAACGGGTTACATCAGCTTCTTGTCTATGCGGATGACGTGAATATGTTAGGAGAAAATACACAAACGATTAGGGAAAACACGGAAATTTTACTTGAAGCAAGTAGAGCGATCGGTTTGGAAGTAAATCCCGAAAAGACAAAGTATATGATTATGTCTCGTGACCAGAATATTGTACGAAATGGAAATATAAAAATTGGAGATTTATCCTTCGAAGAGGTGGAAAAATTCAAATATCTTGGAGCAACAGTAACAAATATAAATGACACTCGGGAGGAAATTAAACGCAGGATAAATATGGGAAATGCTTGTTATTATTCGGTTGAGAAGCTCTTATCATCCAGTCTGCTGTCGAAAAATCTGAAAGTTAGAATTTATAAAACAGTTATATTACCGGTTCTTCTGTATGGTTGTGAAACTTGGTCACCTGACATAATTAGGAACATTAAATCCAGACGTTTGAGATGGGCAGGGCATGTAGCACGTATGGGCGAATCCAGAAATGCATATAGAGTGTTAGTTGGGAGACCGGAGGGAAAAAGACCTTTAGGGAGGCCGAGACGTAGATGGGAGGATAATATTAAAATGGATTTGAGGGAGGTGGGGTATGATGATAGAGACTGGATTAATCTTGCACAGGATAGGGACCGCTGGCGGGCTTATGTGAGGGCAGCAATGAACCTTCGGGTTCCTTAAAAGCCATTTGTAAGTAAGTAAGTATGTTATACTACAGCCCAAGTAACTGAAATGGCTGACTATTGTGTCCATAATTAATATCTTTGATCGTATGGGATACTTTCCTAAAAATCCATAACTTTTGTCTTTTTAACTGAGCTTCCTAAACTATATTCTACAGTAACCTTGTATAAATACTGAACGGCTATCTGTAATTCATCATCTTAAATTGGCAAATATCACTTGTTCATCTGCAAACATTATAGAATTTAAAATCTGTGAACCTAATTAAAATGTGTTTCGAGATTGTTTTGCTGATAATAGGATGAACAGAACTATTAACGATATTCTGAAACATAGTGCTGTAAAGATGATGATCAAGAGTTCGTCGAAGAAATTGGATATTCGATAAAATTAAAAAAAGAACTTCTTTTCATATTGTTTTATGTAAGTAATTTTAAAATTTAACAAACCCTTCATTGACACAAAAAAGAATGAACCCAGGATCTTCTTTGTATTGCTTCCTTTACGCAAACTAGCAGCTTGCAGTTTTGAATGACTAGCTGTCAGACTACAATAACGGACCTTCGGCTGGGCCTCAAATTTATGATCACCCAAACGAGGGATTGCGTTTTTGTGGGAAATGTGTAGACCGATGAAGGGCATCCCGTCAGGCAGGAGGTAATACAACGGGTCCTGCAAAATTGCAATGTGTAAACCCAGCCTAAGATGTTATAATTGTTAGGCCTATAAGCTAGCATACTTAAAAAATAAAAATGAAATGAAAATTAGTATGTCAATGAGACGTTTCTAGCCCTTCTACATTTTCATAAATTCGAATGATTGGTACTGTCGTCGATAGTGGAGTTAAAATTTGACTTTCACCCATCACTACTTCAAAATTATAGGCCTACTCCTAAAAGAGTAATGCCATAAATAATTTTCCTCTTTTGTTGAATGTTGTAGGCTATTTGTAAATATGCAGACTTTTTAACAAGAATATGCTTGCAGCTTTAATATAATAAGTTCTTTAATATACGCTGCATTAGGCCTACTTGTGGGTGAAATAGGGTTTCTAACGCTTGAATGTTCTGTAGTAATAATAATATAAACTCACATTGCATTCCTCTCCTCCCTATGGATTTATGTTTCTCTCCCCGAAGGGAAATGTCTGAATTTAACGCAGTTTGAAAATGTAGATAAATAAGATTCCTCAAACAAAGCAGGCTGATTCTTGTGATCTCCTTGGCAGACAATTAAAGCTCTCGATGTTGCATTGTTAATCGAACACAAATAGGCGCATCGCAACACGAAGGCCTCCCCGCAATTTGCATATCGGATACTGAATTAATTAACACGGCGACATAGATCGATTTCCTCGCGCTCAAGAATCCTGGCCGCGGCATATAAATTCGAAGGCTGCGCGCCATATAAAAGGCGAAGTTCAGATCGCCGCAGATAGGGGCGCGTGGTCGAGCGCTTTGTTAATCCAGCGGCTGCTACAGGTGAGACAACTCGCAGGTGAAAGACAAGGATACAAAACTGAAGCATGTTACGTCACAACTCCGCCCCCGTCACAATATGGCCTCGGCTCCCATTGGCTCTAAGTCGCCTAGCCTCGTAGCTTTTTAGTCACGCCCCCTGCCGAGCTACGGATGACAGATGAACATCACGCTCCGCCCAAGAAAAAAAGAAGAGCGGCAATTTTATGGCGCTATGAGCTGTAAGGTTACGTTGTTTCTTGATGACGTCACGCGAAGCCAGTGACGTGTCGTCCACGTGTCGCGGTATTGGAGGGGAGGGAGCCTGCCCGGGAGTGAGACATGGGACAGGAATGATTGACAGCTGTCAAGATGCCAGCGAAATCTGGCGTCTGTATCGTTCCTTATCGGGTGTCATCTGGCAGATCCTGACCCGCGTCAAGCGGGTGCCCGTGGCCCACCCGGGAACAGGACGCTACAGGGTGAGCCTCAGGCCGATTCATCACACATCGATGGGGAAGTTGCTGCGATGTTTCGAGGACTGTGGATGGAGTCCTCGCATTTCTCTTGTGAGGGACTGGTCGTTAAATGGGTCAAAAATTGTAAATGTATTTCAGCGTGCTTCCCTAAACAATTTTACATAATATAATTTGTAAACATTCCGAGAACAGGTCTAGTCTATTTGTATTTCAATAAATCGAGGCCCAGTTCAAAAGGGAAACAACTCTATATTCAAAGTTTTGTGAAATCTGCATTTTAAAGCTTCACTAGTGGCTTGTGCAGCAAATGCTGCAAATTCACTTAATTAGAAGTTAAAATAAAAGTTTTTCAGATTTATTTTCCAGAAAGATTACAAGACATTTTGAAAGTTATTTCCTTTCATAATAATGCAGATGTAACATTTAAAGCAACGTAATATCTCTTTTGTGCGAGATCGTGCGTATTTGCTTGTTTTCTGCACAGAACAAATATGCGGTAAGTGTGAAATACCACATTCAGTATTCCCAACGTAACACACATAACAATTTCCCTCCTCTTACCGCTTAAGCGCGACATTCATTTTACTACTTTAGGCTTTTAACATATTATTTTTAGAGACGTTTAACATAGTAATAATTATAAACTGGAAACTTACTACTGCAATTTCACCTAAATTGCAATGTTAATTATTGTTTTTAAATATTTGCAAAAATTAAGTAAAGTCTACTACTCCATGAAACGTATTGCATTCCTGATACAAGTAACATTAAGGAAGCCGTGAAAAAATCAACAAGATTCCAGATGCCGATGTTATTACTGCAATATGTTATATAAATAATATTGTTAAAATATTAAAATGAAAAATAAATCATTACATAAATTTACCGTTTGTTTTAAGTTCGCATTTATAGGCTGGGGGAAAAAAAAAGACAGACGTATATCACGGCCTGCTGGAGAATAGTAAACACAGAAAACATTATATAGCAACAATGTTGAAGAAAGATATTTTGGTTTTCCGAAGTTGCCGTTATTAAACAGAAACCAACATATAGATTTCATTGCAACTAATTAGAAATTCGTCTTTCAGGTGTGTAATAAACGATCTTCGCACAAAATAATGTACGATACACGAGCGGTATGTTTGTTTTCATGTTCTCGGAAATTACTATTAAAAAGCTTCCCTCCTATGTTCTTTATGCCAAATACTTTTTCTTGAACACATCCATCTTCAGTTCTTTGAGTTCTCCCTACAACAAAATGTATGCTTGGCAGCGATCACAAATCTAATGGATTAAACCAAAGAAATATGAAATTAATTTTGATGTAGTTTAAAGACGCAGCTAAGATAGGAAAATGAGATAATCACACATAAAAATATCTACATCACACCGTCATTAAATATATGAAAAAGACCCACACCAATTGACTAATAACTAAAAAAATATTTCATTTTTAATAACATTTTTACCTTGCATAAGTTTTACAGTTCTCAGTATCATATAAAAGGTTTCACTTTCATATCATCAATATAGCATTAATGTGTATTTTTATTTTTATATTAGTGACAAATACTCACATAATTGCATTAACAATTAATTTCATTTTTAATGGTATTGGTGTCGTCAAACATTCTTAAGTTTTGTTGTTCTTAATATCCAATACACAGATGTAATCAGAAAACTACAGACCAGAGAATCTGTTGTCAAAAATTACACAAATGAAGATCGACATATTGGCGTTATGATATCAGAGAATCTGAGCCATCTGAACTCTATGTCAGCAATCCTGCAGGTCATGGACTTCGCAGTGTAATGTTGTTTATTGTAGTGTGTGTTTTGTTTTATTCTGAAATGCCATTAGTTCTTAAAACTGATGAAAGATGGATTTTGGAAAATAAGAAAATTATGTAGCGAAACTAATGTTTCACTGAAAGTTATTATTTTTCTAAAAATCTTTGGATACCCAGCTTCAAAATGACGGATCATTAATTAAAATCCGTTCAGCCGTTTTCCCGTAATTTCCATTACTAGTTCAAATTATACATATAGATGTTCCTACGATAAACAAGAGAATCGTTGAAATGACACCAAATTCTGTTAATGATGTTCTATAATTGAGACGTTCAGAGCTAAAATGGATCAAGTCACAAATTTTCATAAATCGAGTTTAATTAATTTTCCGATTATCTGAAGTTGAATCTTCTCCAAGCAGTAATGGATCAAGTCTCAATTCCAAGCATTCGCCGGTAGGTGACACCAGTCACTTTTGGCTCAGATTATTTGTTCACGATGTTCTGAGCCATAGTGGATCAAGTCACCAAAGCGTTGCATCAATTAACATCAGAATAGTTTATAGCCTATTTTATATATCTAGAATTTGAGAATGGAGCAATAAAATTATTGCTAGTGAAATTAGATAAAAACTTGCTCTAGTGGATTAATTTAGTAGTCTGACCAAATATTTTGGATTTGCCCTCCGACACAGAATAGCTCGCAATAGAATTTAAAATAAAAAAAATATATAAACAGGTTTCAGACAAAAGTGAATAAGACATAAGAAAAAAAATAGGGCCAAGTGTAATTTAAATTGAATGTACACCATAAAGATGCTGACGAAATATCGCTACAGAAAATTTTGTTATGGTGGTGACGATGGCATCTTGAAGATCTCTCGTCAGCTTGTATTTTCCCTCCACTTTACAAAGGCTTTCGGAATGGTGCCTCTCGCTCCGAAGAAGAGACCGGTAACTGTCCTATTATCTCAAAACTACGTTTCATGGACTTGATCCACTTTAGCTCTGAACGCTTCATATAAGAAACTTTCAGGCCTACTATTAGCTTCAAATTAGAGTGTATTAACTGGATTTTTTTCATAGCAATTAAAAACTTTAAAATTCAGGTTTCTCAAAACTTAAATTTTGAGTTGTATCCATTTTGATCTGGGCCGTCGAAATGTGCTTATTTAAATCTTGGCACCATAATAACCAATAGATAATTGACTACCATACATTTATAATTTCAAACGCTGTTTTTCGAAACATGAAGTTTTGCCCACTTTTTTCGTTACATCCTGTATTTTAGGCACTCAGTCATAAATTGATATAACAGGCGCTGCAGATTATCTTGAAAGTCACTGATCAATACTATGTCATCCGCATAACATATAAGCTTAATATTGATTTCCTTATTACCTGTTTTATATTATTTCATTTCGGTATGCCTAATATTTTTAATAATTTCATCGGCGACAACATTAAAGTGGGCTAAGGGAATCTCCTTGTCTGATTTTTCTTTTAATTTGGATCTCCTCTGAAATTTGACCTTCATGTTTTATCTACAGTAATCTCACTAGAGGTTTTGATTTGCCTAGAGAAAATCAAAACTTGAATGAGATTTAATTTACTATTACAATATTAGAAGGAATAAAGTACTCTAATACAATAAAATATTAACCCAGATAAGACTGACGTCCTATATATAGGATCCGAACGTTTTATTTTTTTAACATTGCTGTGTAAGATTTTCATAGTCGGCAATCATGATACCATAATCCTTATGTGTTATAAATTGCCTCCAATTTTTTTTCTTATATTTAGTCTGTCATAGTCATTGTTATTAACATATTTGTGTGAAACGTCCGGCGTCCTATATATATAGGACGTAAGTCTTATCTGGGTTAATTAACTTACTAAAATACTAAACTATCTTGAAAATGTATTATTGTACCATCTCATCCTTACAAATATTTCGCTAGATAGCAGTAGTGTGTTAGTCTCGTGGCTAACGAGAAAGACAGGCTATGGCGTGACGTCACATTTTTAGTCAATACATGGTTAACATTGAACGAGTTTATATATAAATGCAAGTTTAACATGAGTTTAATATAGCAATTCCTTTGTTTTTCAGAACTTTGAACATGTAGGCCTATTTATATTAGGCGATTGTTAAGATGGCCATGACTAGACTATGATAATCACGTTACTCCGATTCGTGCCGAAGCCCGTCTTTCTCGTTAGCCACGGTTAGCCCATGAAGAGCTGTTCTCTTGTTACCAGTAGTGCCAACTATACAATCTTCATTGAACTCTATGGACGATTACTAGTCAAGAAGGCTTTGTTGATTCAGTTTCATTTTTATTAAACAATTGCATTCCAGTTCAATTATCAATATGTATTAAACAATCTCTGATGCGTGGCTATCCATAATCTCATACAGCAGAAGTTATAACATAACCTAGATAATATAAACAAGATAAGTTGTAGAAAATTTTTAATTAAGGACGATGAAAATAAATATGAATCATTTTAAAAAGTACAATTATTGAAAGTATAATGTTGGCAAACAAAATAAAACAAACTAGTGACTTGTGCAGCAAATGCTGCAAACTAAGTTCATTAGACGTTCAAATAAACATTTTTCACATTTATTTTCAATGAAGAATACCAGACATTCTGAAAGTTATTTGCTTCCATAATAATGAAAAATAGGCTACTCTCTCTCGAGCCAATATTGAAGAGAACCACGCATATAAATATCTACACCACACCGCCATTAAATATAGGCCTATGAAAAAGACCCAATCCCACTTGATTAATAACTATAAAAATATTTGATTTTTAATAATATTATTATCTTACGTAAGTTTTATAGCCTAGCTTTCAGTAACGTATACTATATATACTATATAGCCCCCACTCAGTAAAATATAGAAATCAAAATCTATTTTAAGTTATTCTCTACATCTACTTATATAACCCCAAAACGTTTCACTTTCATATCATCAATATAGCATTATTATGTATAATTAATGAAAAATAGTCACATCATGGCATTAATTACAATAATATTCCATTTCTAATGGTAATAATGTCATCAAACCACCTCAAGTTTTGTAGTTTTTAATATCCAATACACAGCTGTACACAGAAAATTACACACCACAGAATCGAATCTGTATATTATTTTTAGTAAGTTAAGTTTTTAATAACCAATTTAATTCAAGCTCTAAATATGTCAGCATTCTTGCAGATCATGGCCTTCGTGTAATATTGTTTACTGTAGTGTGTGTTTTGTTTTATTCTAAAATTCAATTAGCTAGTTCTCAAAACTGATGACAGATGGATTTTGGAAAATAGGAAAATGATGTAGGAAAATTGACATTTCACTGGAAACTACTATTTTTCTGAAAAACTTTGAGTTCCAAGCTACAAAATGAGGGGTCATTTATTAAAATCCGTTCAGCCGTTTTACCGTAATTTCCATTACCAGTTCAAATTATATATATAAGTATATAGATGCTAGGAACGTGTTAAAAACAAATGCTAGGGAGACGATACAAATTGTAGGATAAGCAGCCATAATTGATTGAAACACGCCGTTCTGTACCGTTTTATTGGTCAAAAGTAATATGGCGTAGGGAAAGTGTAATAGTCCTGTTAAAAACATCAGAATTGTTTCCTACGTGATAATCAATATTCTTATTTTCTCCTGCAAATTCATCCGTAGACCATGATAAAATTTTATAAGGGGAATACGAAAAAACGATTAATTGGGCAGTAGTCGTTTGTTTCCTTTCATATTGTTAGACAGGCGTGTAGCACACGAGGCCGCTAACATCTTAACAAGTTTGATATTAATTCGCTCATTTCTCACACCCGCATCGAGTCCATATGTCTTCCATTGGCAGACAAGACTGATATTTCCTGTTTTTCGAGCAAACTAAATTAAAAGTGTAGTTAATTCTGTAGTAGAGTAACATGTTAACATCGCAATATTAATCTTTGTCGTCTGGGTACATAAAATTTTCTACACTCCTTTTTTATGCATAAGGATGGATGAGAGCAGCTTTTGTTTCCAGGCTGTCAGGATCCCTATCTGGGTATTAAAGTAGGGAAACATCTTAATAACAGAGCCAGCGCGATCCGCTGTTTGTACTAATGAAGCATGAGCTTCCTGTCAGACCCGGCGTCAATCACCGCAGATCAGAGATTAATACAGTCCTCGTGTTCACACCTGGTAAAAAATTGTTACGGCGAGGGTTGAAATGCGTGGGTCCTGTCGAAGACGTACGAACATCGAAGGACATACACTAAACATGTTTATGTTGTGGTCACCTGACCAGAGAACACTACATTTTTTCTTTATTTTTTTTTTAGGCTTTTTTCATTGCCAGAACTTGACCCTTTTCTTTTTTCAGACAATTCCAAAAACGCTCTGAAGATAGTGCTCGACTCGACTTTTCGTGGGCCTAATTTGGGATGGATCCATGCATTTAAAATTGCTTTGGCCCTCGTGAGCTCTATACAGAGTATCTCAGGAGGAATGTAAAATACAGTAGAACCTCTATTATCCGTGGTAATGAAGGGGATGGACTGAACAGTTAAGCGAAGAAATCGGATAATCCGTACCGTAAATTTTTTTTCGTAAATTAGATGAATAATACTTGTTTTTCTTAATTCCCTCCGTGTTCTTGTCTTTAACACGCTAGATATTGAATCAAAAGTTCATCATTCAAGTCTGGTTGTCAACGACGGGTTTTTAAGGGACAAGGAAATTCCTTGTATTGGCTGTCAGCGGAAACATAAGAATAATACAGGTCTCATGTTGTAGATTTACATAATTTATACACTTCATTGTTGATTTTTATTAAATCGCGCACAGTTGTAACACCAATCTCATACTCTGATGCGAGGTGAGCCACAGTTTCTCTTTCTCCGAACCACTCAATTATTTCCGTTTTTTCGGTACTTAGCACAACACGTTTTCTTTTGCTACTGGTGGAATATATTTCATATAGAAACTCTAGTACGGCAACTCTAACAGCAGATCAAACTCTAACAGCAAGGTTTGTAATAACATACTCTAGAAAAAATACGTACTGGTACTACGAGTAATATAACGTACAGTAGTACTTCATATATATGAAGAAGACAGAATATAGCCTATATGTGTCTGTAGCAAAAAAAAAAAAAAAAGAGAAAGATAGTCGGATAATCCAGCAATCGGTTAATAAAGTGACGGATAATCGGGGTTTTACTGTACTTCAAGATAATGTGGTGTGGGTCAACCTTAACCTTAAATTTAACCTCATATATCTATGTACTTGTACAGTACAGTTCGTATAGATCAGATTCTGTTAGATGCGTTTCAAATTCACTGCGGGCTAAAGCAAGGAGATGCACTATCACCTTTACTTTTTAACTTTGCTCTAGAGTATGCCATTAGGAAAGTCCAGGATAACAGAGAGGGTTTGGAATTGAACGGGTTACATCAGCTGCTTGTCCATGCGGATGACGTGAATATGTTAGGAGAAAATCCACAAACGATTAGGGAAAACACGGGAATTTTACTTCAAGCAAGTAAAGAGATAGGTTCGGAAGTAGGCCTAAACCCCGAAAAGACAAAGTATATGATTGTGTCTCGTGACGAGAATGTTGTACGAAATGGAAATATAAAAATTGGTAATTTATCTTTTGAAGAGGTGGAGAAGTTCAAATATCTGGGAGCAACAGTAACAAATATAAATGATACTCGGGAGGAAATTAAACACAGAATAAATATGGGAAATGCCTGTTATTATTCGGTTGAGAAACATTTATCATCCAGTCAGCTGTCGAAAAATCTGAACGTTAGAATTTATAAAACAGTTATATTACCGGTTGTTCTTTATGGTTGTGAAACTTGGACTCTCACTTTGAGAGAGGAACATAGGTTAAGTGCGTTTGAGAAAAAGGTGCTTAGGAAAATATCTGGGGCTAAGAGGGATGAAGTTTCAGGAGAATGGAGAAAGTTACACAACACAGAACTGCACGCATTGTATTCTTCACCTGACATAATTAGGAACATTAAATCAAGACGTTTGAGATGGGCAGGGCATGTAGCACGTATGGGCGAATCCAGAAATGCACATAGTGTGTTAGTTGGGAGGCCGGAGGGAAAAAGACCTTTAGGGAGGCCGAGACGTAGATGGGAAGATAATATTAAAATGGATTTGAGGGAGGTGGAATATGATGATAGAGAATGGATTAATCTTGCTTAGGATAGGGACCAATGGCGGGCTTATGTGAGGGCGGCAATGAACCTCCGGGTTCCTTAAAAGCCAGTAAGTAAGTAAGTATACCTCTGTACTTAACTGTTAGGGATACATTAAGGAGAGAAAATACTGGAACGTCTTGCAGTTTCGTGTACTATACTTGACTTGTTACGTCAGGATTTTTGCACACGGCAGCATCTGAGCTCCGCAACGCCTGAGAAACACACACAACTGAATACTTATACATTTGACATTTAATTCGTGTATTAACATACTGAATATGCAGGCATGTTTTTTGTTTATATATTTTGTGATGGCAATGCATTGCTACTGTTGAGGAATACAGAAGACGTTTTCAAAATCGAAGGGTTCCATTTAGCTGTGTGTTTTCCCCGTGTTTACCGAATATTATCTGAAACTGGCAAGCTACCGAGAGTTGAGATCGGAAAGAGAACCGGTACCGGTAGTTGATATGAATTTATAATTCACGGAATCCATATGAAGGGCAACGTTAGTAATGTATCTTGTATAATTATTTTATTTTCTTACTGGAATTTGTGCTCAATTATGAAATAAACTTAGCCTATTGGAACATCACAAGATGCAGCATTTCCAATAATGTATCGTATCATAAAGTTCTGACACGTAGAAATACGTTTATAATGCCTCTCTCCATTTAAAAGTTCGCCCATCAATAACTTCTCAACAGTTATATTTCAGACATTGATATATGAGTTTAAATCAATGTAGATTAACCAGAACTACATTATTCTGAAATATTTTACATTACTTCTGAAACACCTTGAATAGACACCCTGTAGGCCCTATACAGGGTGTTTAAAAAATACGGGGCATAATTTCAAGTATGTATTTCCCACATGTAGACAATCAAAATAGTTCATTACAACATGTGACCGGAAATGCTTCATTTCCGACTTATGGCCTTCACAACATTGAAGTTCACTGGAACGTTTTTCTTTCCGCAGGTCGTTGTCATTACAGAAGATGTTCAAAATGTCCACCACCTGCTTGAATACAGACCTCACATCTATGTCTCATTGACCTGCGAACACGATCCCAAACTCCAGGAGTATTGCGTATGTCCTCAGAATATGCCACAATTCGATTCCGAAGGGATTCCAAATCAGGCACCGGAGGCGAATAAACCAATGATTTTAAATGGCCCCACAAGTAGAAATCGAGAGGGTTCAGATCAGGTGAGCGTGGAGGCCAAGCAATTGGGCCACCTCTACCTATCCATCGATCAGGAAACCTTCGATCCAAATACCGGCGAGCCGTACGACTGAAGTGTGCAGGAGCGCCATCATGCAAGAAGTGAATGTGTTGACGATTGATCAGTGGAGTGTCTTCTAAAACATGAGGTATGGTTCCGGTGAATTTCAATGTTGTGAAGGTCATAACTTGGAAATAAAGCATTTCCGGACACATGTTGTAATGAACTATTTTGATTGTCTACATGTGGGAAATACATACCTGAAATTATGCCCCGTATTTTTTAAACACCCTCTATATACAGAGGGAACCGTAAGTAGTGTCATTAATTTGAAAGGGGTTGTTCTTTGAGATATTTCAAACAAAAAAAGTTTAATATAATTTTGCTCATTTTCGCTTCCTTTTCGAAAAAATAAATGTTTTATATGAAACATTTCATAACGTATTTTGGGAATGCCATTGATTTAATTCCCAATATGCTCCGTTAATTTAAGAAATCAGTGTATTATGACAATAGGTGATTGAAAGAATTTTTGTTTTGTCAATTGACCCATTTTACTTATCCTCCGAACCCTTTACATCCGGAGGTTACGTTTGTTATTTAGTATATGTTTTTATCAAAGTTGACATTTCGGATCTTTTACATCCGAATATTTTATAAAAATTTATTGTTTTAAATGCGACAGATAATTTATCTCTGGTGGTATTTGTTTCATTATTTTATTGTTTCTCTTTAAATACTATCTAGGTTATTAGAACTGCTCAACATTATAATTTCTTAACCCTTTACTTGACAAAGCTTCATTTCTCACACTACTTTATTAAACCTTGTCGGACCGTAAAGAAAACAACTATCGCAATGTCCGTACTTTTATATGTTGTACAATATTACAGTATTGTGAAAATTTAATTTTCCTATCAATTTTGTTTTCTATAACATAGTTTTTCTGAATGAAATATCATTACAAATAATTTATCAGCATATCAATAACCTCATAAAATTACTTACAAAAACACTCCCAAAAATAATATACACTTATGAAAAAAATAAATAAATAAAAAATTATTGGATTAACAATATTTTCACATAAACATTTACATAGAGATAAAAAAAAATTTACAGGAGAAAAAGTTCGTCCAAAGGGCTAGACTCTGGAAGAGTACCCAAAACGCTCATTGCATTTCTGCGTTTTCTATTGTTCTGTTAAAATTATAGCATATAGCCAATTAACCTATTGTATCCTATAGGACACATTGTCAATTTAAGGGTTAAGAATCACCTTGTGGAGACTGCATTTTTGTACCTCGTTTTTACTGTGACAACGTGTTTTAATTTCGCATTAGCTTTCAGTTTATTTTATTGCCTGTTTTTAGTTTTGAACAATTTTAGATGAGGGCGCAAATAGCCATAGTAGCTGACACGCCCTTTTTAAACCCCACTAACTAACTTTTAGTTTTGTCCTTCAAACTTGCAGAAATTTGATCCGAACAAATGCACCATTTTAAAATTTACATTCAGGACGAAAAGTTACATTTGTTCAGATAAAATTTCTGCTCATTTGAAGGATACAACTAATTTTTTTTCAATCATTTATTATCATAATACACTGCTTCCTTAAGCTGACTGAACATATTAGGAATTGCACCAATGGCTTTCCGAAAACCCGCTATGAAATGTTTAATAAAAAAACAACTTTTATGTTGAAAAGGAAGCAAAAACAAGCAACATTATATTCAAGTGTTTTGGTTTGAAATATTTCAAAGAACAATTAATGACATTA
Source organism: Periplaneta americana (assembly GCF_040183065.1). Classification (NCBI taxonomy): domain Eukaryota; kingdom Metazoa; phylum Arthropoda; class Insecta; order Blattodea; family Blattidae; genus Periplaneta; species Periplaneta americana. Next base: position 122,509,361 of record NC_091133.1, read on the forward strand.
CTTGAGGTTTACCCTGTATATGCGATGATTGTCCAAGTAAAGAATTGAGAAGGAGCAATCAGGATCGTCACACAAGACATGCTTGAGAGGGTTAGCAAGAATGAGATCATCCCTGAACGTCTGTCGTATTACACGTGGGGCTCTCATCGAGTGCAACTAAGGTCAGAGTAAAACTTCAAACTTCCCTTTTTCAAATGGTGGTAAGATCATGTAGTATTAATGTTCAATATTGGTGAAGATATAGCCTTCTGAAATCGTCCAATAATTTATAATCACGACGTATTTTAAAGGCTTTAAATTATTTAAACAATTTTCCGGTAGGATAATCAATAACTTTTTTAGATATATGTATTTTAATTATTCTTCTCTGTAATAAATCAAATGGACTAAGAAATGACAATTCAAGAAAATAAATTACAAAATAAATTACTTTTCGCTACATTAGGCCTATTAAGCAACTGAATTATTGCCTAGTGTATACAACATATGTCACATTTCTGGTGTTCATATCTTACTTTGTTGTGGAGATTGTAATTTATATTTGTTTGCGTAGAAATTGAATTATACCTAGTAACAGTACATCTATAAATTCGTAATAACGATGTATGGTAACATTTGGTTGCACTTCGATCCTTCCATATGTTAAGTTCACTGTTGGCAGTCATTCCAGGATGGAGAGTTCAGTTTGAGGCTTGTGGCAAAAGGTTTAAAGACATGGCTACGACCTTGTCTCGCAAGCTTGAGGGGGAACTGGGGAGGAGGTATCAATTCGCTTCATCTCCGTACGAAAAGAGGCTAGCGTTAAGTTATAATAATACTTCGCGCTATATTGGTGTTCTCTGAATGCGCTACGTTGTTGAGTTTTAGTTTAATCAAATGTTCACACGCGTGTGTGTTACATATTAATTTTGTGTGAAATGGCTCATACTGAGAGAACTTAAGGTCATTATTTGTAGAATTAGAAGAGAAACCGTTTTAAAGTTGGACGTATGAAACAATAGATACTTACAAAGATTGGAGACCAACACCACATTTACATATTAAAATAGCGGATAGAGGAAGACAAGATAGTAATGTGCTATTTTTAAGGCACTTACAAGAAATAACTTTCGCTGACAGGGTAATATTATTTATTATCTAAATCGTGTTTATTTATCACTTAACGCCAATATGTATCCCACTGTGTTGTTTTTTTATTATTAATCTATTTTTGTGTACATTTTATTCAATTGTCGGTTTCTGGTTTAATTATGTAAATCCTACTTAATTGTAATCTAATACTAATATGTATACTAATGTGTTTATTTTTATTTTTACTGTGTACATTTTTTTATTGAATTATCGGCTTCTGTTTTTATGTCATTCGTATTTGATTCTAACAACATTAATAGCCTATGTTTATTTATTTATTTATTTATTTATTTAAATTCAAATATACAGAATAAAGAAATATAATTACAAAACAAACAAGAGAAATACAAATAAAATAATACAAGCAATATAAAAAGAAGATACAGTAGTATTAACAAAATTTGAGACCGAATGAGCAGCGCTCGTGCTCGGTCGCAGTTCAGATATAATATTAAAATAAAAAATAATAATAATATAAATAAATAAGTAAAATAAAATAGGAACTAAAATATAATTACAGCGGCAATGGAATTAAGTATATAATATAATATTAACACTAGAGAAGAATAATATCGCACGTGAAAAGAAGGATTAATATATATTTCAAAATTATAGAATACAAATATAATATAGGTTGATTAATTCATACACATAGGCTATAAATTTATTTAATCAAATTGAAGATATTAACACGTTTCTAATTTTCTTGTTATATGTTAGTGGGTTACATGTTAGAAGTTCTGGGTGTAATTTAGTTAAAGCATTGTACAACCGAGGACCAAAATTTATGCTATGCTTTAGACCAGCAGATGTGAGACATTTAGGTTCTACTAATGTTGAATTAATATTTCGTCTTGTGTCATAATTGTGTGTCTGTAATACAAACTTATTACGATTTTTATGATAAAATTTTAACAGCGTATACTTATAAATTTGTTCAATATTAAATACATTAATTTGTATTTCACTATGTTTATTTTTTATTATATGAGGTAAATTTTATGTAACTACCTCTTTTGATCTCATTATGTACCTAAATTGTATCAGTATGTAATTACTTAATTCCGATCCAGTTTTATGTTCAACTGTGCAAGCAAGTTTTAATCCTGGTTGAGTGTAAGAGAAGGCCTTACGGCCTTAACTCTGCCAGGTTAAATTCAATTCAAATTCAAATTCAAATTTATTCACAATTTACATTTGAAATGATACATATGAATATATACCCGAAATGTGCATCTGCTCATATACCTAAGCCATTATTACTTATTATTATTATTATCATTATTATTATTATTATTATTATTATTATTATTATTAATATTGCCAACTCTAGAAGACGGAAATTTAGGACACATTAAAAAATAAAAATCACATAAACTTATAATGAATATCCATGTAAATACACTTGTATTTTGACGCTGAATTAAACAATTAGAATTACCTTCGTATTATTATTCAGTTGTAGAGGTGTAGTCCTATGTTAAAGAACATGCCATAAGTCTGTACACATTGAAAAGCACAGAGATTGATATACATGTACTACATTAACATTGTTTAAAAGAATACTCGTTGCTTCCCTTGCTTTTGTTTAATAGTTCTTTGTTTGTTGAAACATTATCAAAAAAAAAAATTCTCTACATGATATATTAAAGTTCGTCTTTACTAAGAGTTCTGATTTTACAAGTTCTGGCCTCACCCGGTTCCTCTTGTCAGTCCAGAGATTCATTTTTTCTTAAACTCGCGGAAGATTAGCATTATTAGGAAGAGCAGCAATTTTCTTTAAGTTTGACACACTACGTGTCTTCGTGACTACGTGACTTGAAGCAAGTAAAGCGATAGGGTTGGAAGTAAATCCCGAAAAGACTAAGTCTATGATTATGTCTCGTGACCAGAATATTGTACGAAATGGGACTATAAAATTTGGAGATTTATCCTTCGAAGAGGTGGAAAAATTCAAATATCTTGGAGCAACAGTAACAAATATAAATGACACTCGGGAGGAAATTAAACGCAGAATAAATATGGGAAATGCCTGTTATTATTCGGTTGAGAAGCTTTTATCATCCAGTCTGCTGTCAAAAAATCTGAAAGTTAGAATTTATAAAACAGTTATATTACCGGTTGTTCTGTATGGCTGTGAAACTTGGACTCTCACTTTGAGAGAGAAACAGAGATTAAGTGTATTTGAGGATAAGGTTCTTAGGAAAATATTTGGGGCTAAGAGGGATGAAGTTACAGGAGAATGGAGAAAGTTACACAACGCAGAGCTGCACGCTTTGTATTCTTCACCTGACATAATTAGGAACTTTAAATCCAGACGTTTGAGATAAGGAAAATTTTAATATTCCAGCACATCGATTGACAAGTTTCAAGAAAATGTATATGATCTATGGCTTAAAAATATATAATGGTTTGCCTCATGAAATTAAAAATACGAGTGATTTAAGATATTTTAAAAGATACATCAAAAGAATTTTAACAAAAATCTGTCCCTACAATTTAGATGAAATTCGTGTGGGTTTACATTGGTCCTAAGCACTTCATTTAGTAACAAACGCCGCCCTAAATAAGGGTTCGATAGATCGGCCTATTAATCAGTTCACAATTATGTGACAATTTGAAAGAAATAAAAACATTAAGATAAATGATACGAAAACATAGGAAATCATTTACAATAAAAATTTCTTGGGTACAAATGATTACTAATTATAGCTAAGTATGATTTTAACAGATGAGATCCTATGGCATCAATCGTTTCATCAGAAATTTTAAATAATTTAAGTTGATTTAAAGTTTCTCGTGGGATCGTGCCAATTTTAATTACTGTTTTCCGTTTTAATTATTGTTTTTTTCTCTCTCTCTCTCTCTCTTTGACAAGTTCTATGGTTTTTCTATGGTTTTAACTCATTTATGGACAAATAAAAATGAAATGAAATATGAAATTTCAGAATATAATATTGCAATGAGCAAAATTCCAGACATTAAGCGTCCTGATTTTTTTTTCTGCATTGGCTACTGATTTCCTGACAATCCGGAAAAATTCTGACCGGTTGGCAACCCTATAACAGGATACTCTGAGACAAATACGTTATATTGCTTTATCTGTATTCTGTTTGGGGGTGAAAATGAGTGGTCATCATCTTCTTATGGAGTCTGTATCAGAAAAAAATTATTATTATCATTATTATTATTATTATTATTATTATTATTATTATCATCATCATCATCAATAATTGTCTTATTTTTTTTACTTTGTATGTCTCATTTACTTTGACCTGCTGTTCACATTTTATTATGCTTTTTCCTCTCTTTCTGTATGTTATATACTGTATTATGTCTGATTTCTACTTACTTGTTGTTTACATTATATTATTATCTTATTCAGTTTTGTGTGTAAAATGTAGTGTACTTTGTAAATTTGTAGTGTTTTTTGTAACGCAGTTTTACTCCTGGTTGAGTGTTAGAGAAGGCAGTATGGCCTTAACTCTGCCAGGTTAAATAAATAATAATAATAATAGTAATAATAATAATAATAATAATAATAATAATTATTATTATTATTATTATTATTATTATTATAAACATCTGCTCTATAAAAAGATACAAGGTAAGCAAATTTTTTCTAGACTATCCAGTATTTACATCTTAGCTTCGACATTGCTATTCACCAACTTCTACAGGATTTTCATCTTCGTGTTTTAACACGAATTTTGAGAACTTCTAGTTGACTGTGTGCAAGTAGGATGTGACGTTACAAAAACAAGCAAGAGGCATGAAACTGAAAATTTGAGAATCGTCGTTTGTCCGACAACAACCGGAACGCTAGTCGTCCAAGCGCTGAGGAGTTATTTCTGTGGCAGGAGGATATCTGTGCAGCCAGTGGTCCGCATGTCACTCACAAGCGTCTTGTCACGTCTACAAATAGTTTCACCTCGCCTGCTGGTCTCTAATCGTGACCACGGAAGAACTCTTCTTTGTGTTTAAAGTGGACCGATCTTTTCCCTCTTCATGAAGACGTTAAACCTGAACGTCTAGAAATGTCCTGTTACCTTCACTTTCGTGTTTTACGCTATAAATGATTACATTACATCTTACTCAGCTTTGCATGCCACCGACCGATTAGCGGACCTTTGTAAATCAACAGGAATAAGAAAACAAACGTCATTTGTCTATCGTTGTCGTATCACGTCACAAATATTTCATGCTAACACTCTTAAATCACATGCAATGTTACTCCATGTCGCTAGAGCATATGAGGAGTTTAGCTTAAGGCCTCAAGTAGGCTCGTTTATGGACATAATACAGTAAAACCTCCCTAAAACGAAACGCGATCGTTCCAGAATTTTTTTTCACAGGTTTTCGTTTTACAAAAGGTTCAGTTTTGGCTAAACTAACAAGGGAAGGGTTTCGGGTCGAACAGGAATTTTTGGTTAAAAATTTGTACAGAGACTTACCTCACAATGGTGATGAAGACCCTAAAAGCATTCATTTGTGTAACTCCCCGTTTGGTTGGTACTGGTCAATACACTTCTTTAAAAATGTACATGAGGATTCTCTATAAAATGCCCGAAACAGCATGGAGCAGAGCAATAAACTCAACACGCAGAAGCAACACCTGAACAATCTCCAGTGCTCAAAAATCAAATGCTACCTGAATTACATTTTTGAAATCCGAGACTTGTTCAGGATTCACGTAACCAGTTGACTGCCAGGAATACTGAAGCATAGGGCGGTACACTGGAGCAGACAACTGATTATGAATAACAGAGTGCATTTTCATTATAAACCAGCGTTGTCAGACAGAGACTAAACGGAGCGGAGCGCTCCACTAGACTGGTTGCGTGCTCCGGTGTTTCCACAGACATAAGCAAGTTCAAGCTCCGATCTAGCTCCACAACCGGTTTTGGAGCTTACAACTCTGACACTACTGTTATAAACACTCGATTTCCCAAGTTAAGTTCTGGATTCTCAGCAAGAATCCTTATGCAATCTGTTATCCTCCGAGCATATATTTTGTACTGTCTAAGGAAAGAAATAGATATCCAGAGGCTGGGTATATTTTAGTTTTTTTTTTTTTAGGTGGAATGATCATACATTCCATGTCCTAGGTTTGGAATGATTAATTTATTAAGGTTGTGTCCTTGTGCGTATTCAATGACTCACACAACAGTGTACATTTTTGATTAGCTGCAATATTTTCAGACAAAACGTTGGAGAAAAATGTTCTTAAATGGGCTTTAGACATTTTACCACTCGCACTAGTTTCTAGACTAGGCTAGGCTTACGGGTAAGGTGTCCCATCCCCTTAACTTGTGTAGTGCTCTCCCCACCCCTCAACTTGTACAGTGCTCTAACAGACAAACCACACATTACACAAACGAATGCTTTTGGGAGCTTTACATAAATGTAAAGATGGGCCTGTATACAAATTTGGATACGAAATTCCTGTTCGAACCGAAACCCTTCCCTTGTATGAATAGACTACTGCAATATGCTCACTGCAGGAAGAACACAATGAAGAAATAATTCGAAATTAAAGTTACTACAGTACATGCAAAGTGAAATTTATTTTCATAATTATTAACTTACGTAATTGCAGTCTATCTCTTCGCCCTAGTTTCTTGGGCCCTCACATTTCTTTTAAAGTGCATACCTGCTACTTTTTTGAACGGAACGTTGTAGGATTTCCTTCGCGTCCTGCATCAATTCAGAGTGTAAATTGCACCCTGATCCATCGGTTGTGTAGCTGAAGTTGTGTTCGGTGGAAAATGGGTTAACTTCACGTTAGACAAATCAATCCTTGGATGGCAGGTAGCATTGTCTAAAAACAGTATGACCTTACGACCTTAACGTTTCATTGCTCCATTAAAATTATGAAGCCACTCTTCCATGATAGAACTGGTCATCTAGGCTTTTTATTAAATCGCACAGTTTTACTTCATCCGCACTGTTATTTAACACTGTATTGGCATATTAACACAAAACTCATAATAAATAAATGGAAATGTGAAACTAAATTGAAATGTGTAGGAGTTATATTATAGGTAAAATGATTTATTATAATTTGGAGTTAGTATAAATTTGCTTTTAATAATAATAATTTATTTATTTAATCTGCCAGATCTAAGGCCAGTAGGCCTTCTCTTCCGCCCAGCCAGACTCTAATTCTAATTGAATACAATTGATTACATAGTTATTACATTAATATCTAGACCATAAAACAACATGAAAGTAAATAATGAAAGTTGGATAAGTAATGTTAGTGTGACAATAATAAACATTGGTAAGAAATGGTTATAATAATAATAATAATAATAATAATAATAATAATAATAATAATAATAATAATAATGAGATAATTTAGATATTTATCTGTGATATATATATATATATATAACCATTAAACACTGAGAAACCTGAAACAGCTATTATTGTTAACAAGAATTGTTAGAAAAATATTTCGTTAGTCTATTCTTAAATTGGTTTGATGCCTGACAGTCCCTGACATTACTCGGTAGGGAATTCCAAAGTCGAGGAACAGCCACAGTGAAAGAAGATGAATAAGAGGATGTTCGGTGGGAGGGAATGGATAATATTGAGGAGTGTTGTGATCGTGTGCCTAGGTTATGATGGGTGGACAAATTTTGAAAACGAGACGCAAGATACACAGGAGTGGAGAAATGCAATATGTGAAAGAGAAGGGAAAGACAGCAGATTTTCCTAGGATCTTCTAGACGGAGCCAGGACAACATTTCGAGGGATGGTGTTACGTGATCAGCCCAGCGAATATTGCAGACGAAACGGACGCACATATTATGAACACGTTGTAGTCTCTGCGCCGAAGTAACGCTTAGGTAGGTAAGCAGAATATCACAGTAATCGAAGTGGGGCATCACGAGCTTTTAACCTTTACCTTATGATAAGTTATTTGGACTGAAAATTGAAAGTAAGTTATATTTAATATTATTAAAATCTCTATGAATTTTTTCGATTGTTTTGATACCGCATTACGTGAGCTCACTCTAAACACTAAATTGAGTTTTACAATTTAACAATAACGCACACGGTGGAAGGTGGGTCAACGCGACGCCACACCCCTATTATTACACGCATATAAATAGTGGTGTAAGTGGTTAACGCTTAAAGAAATAGCTACAGATAGTTAAACTGTTTACTACGTTATAGATGTCGCGCGTGGGTTGGGCGCAGTCATCAAGCAGAGGACTATTACAACGTCATATAAGTGTACAAGAGTCTGTTAAACAACCGACCCGGAATTTACTGACGTGTGAACCAAGTCCAACAGCATTATATTGCCGTGGAAGCGTTTCTGCGTCCTATGTAAAGAAGGGGATTAATGTCTGATATTTCGTCTTGACAACTTCGAAGGCTGCAAAAAAAAAGTGAATTTGTGTTCACCGAAAATTAGGTACAGTCTGGATAATTCCGTCCTTTGGACCATGTGCGCATAATTTCTGAATAAGCGTTCATAAAACAGAAAGTAAAGGCTCATTCACAATGATAATTAAACATAACGTAAGCGTTAACTTAAGAATGTAAACGTTACGGTAAAATCAAGAAGTCATACCATCATTCACGATGGGAACATAAACATAATAGCAAACATACTTGGTAACCGTGGAAACATAACAACGACGTCATTTCCTCATATTCTGTCGTATATATCAGCGCTCCACGATTGTGTTCTGTTTGCAAATCACGTAAGCATA